>NC_088864.1:7999013-8288519 GCF_032884065.1 Artemia franciscana
TGCTTGCCTTAAATAATAAATGAAAAACCAATTTCAAAATAGATAGATCAGTTTGAATTGCCAAAATCATTGTATACCAGCGGAAATCATTGTATCCAATTTGTAATTTATGGTGTTTAAATCTGTAAAATTAGAAAATAGGCTATCGATTAAAAACCTGAAAACAAAAGAAAGCAACAAACGAGCAAACGAAAGAAAACCGAAAACAAAAGAAATCAACAAACAAGCAAACAATAGAAAAATAAAAACAAAAGAAAATGAGCAAACAAAAGAAAAACAAAAAAATGAAAACAAAAGAAAACAACAAGCAAAATGGGGACGAAAAGAAATACTAACAAAAAAGTTTAATTCAATAAAGCCGAAAAGGACCTGGGGCCAATTGGAAAGTTTGTATCCACGGGCGAAGCTGGGATAAAAAATGGTAGGAAGTCACTCCACCAGCTATTAAAGACGGAGCAGTGTGGTGCTCAATCGTCTGCCAGATCATAGTGCAAGAGGCAGCTGACCAGATTTTGTCCAGATATAAGTTCAAGCAAGACCTTGCGTAAACCCCAGCTTAACGAAATAATTATACAAAAACCCTATATATGAAGTAGTATGCCATAATAAGTCAGAAATAAAATGAAATAGAAAACAAAGTAAGATAAAATATACTATAATGAAATAAAATGTAAATAAATCGTAGTCAAATCTAAAAGTATTTTCTGAATTAAAGTTTTAAACAAAAATGAGAGACAAAATATAGTGAAGTATATATATATAAAAAAAAGATTCATTCGCCAGAATCTAAAATGAATCGAAATAGAATCTTATTCTGGCCTACTATCTATAATCAAAAACTGGTAATTAGGGCTAAATGAAGACATATCTTGATTCCTGAATTAAAAGGACGATCCTGTAAATAATGAAAATAGCTTTGAAAAAAAAAACAAGAGAAAAAAAAGAACAAACGAAAGTGTCGATATAAATGCAAGTTAGACTTCCAAGATCCACAGCGCATATTTTAGAATACTTGGATCACGACGTCACATCCTACCATGAGCTTTGGTCACAAGAGCGGCGACTATCATCGACGCCTTCTTCCCCCCATCAAAGAAAATCCCCCAATCCTTCCTAATGTAAGACTTAATGCTCGTAGAGCTCCAAATACCCAACTTGACTTGTGTCCCCAAATGTTGACCATGAGGTACAAAAACTCTTTTGTTCCCTATTTTGTTTCGCATTTTAATAATTGGTTTAAATTTTTGTTTTATACTTATCCCCAAACATCTGTTTTATCATTGTAACTGTTCTGACGTGCTTATGCTAGCTTTTATGCTATTTTAGCCAGTAAATCATATTCTAACCTGCAAGAGTTTATTGAACCTATATACAAAGACTACAACTCAAGTTGTCTATGGGCACGGTGGTAGCAGTCTACTCGTAATGCCCTAAGAGTAGCAGGCAAAGATAGAAATCTATCACTGCTAATTTCAGTTACCATCCAGACAGTGGTCGACCTGCTCAGTGCCTGACCATGAGGCAGGGTGTTCTGCGAATAAGTTGCCACAATTGGATGGATTAAAGCAAGTGATGGCTACCAAATCATGCCTTGGGGAGGGCAATTCCCCTGGACATATATAACGCCAACTATGGCACAAGAAAAGATGTCCTGAGGAGCAATCCGAAATGGGATAAAGAAGTTTAATTGTTAATACCGGTTCTGAGGATCAAGTTCTGTTTGCTGCAGATAGCTGGCAACTGCTAGGCGAATCTCCCTCTATTTTCAGGTGCATTTGTTAACGGTATAAGCTGGCCTGAAGATGGACAAAACAATGGTGAACTGCTTAAACCACATCCAAGGGGCAATCAATAATCTAGCGGCTATTAGAAAAATATTACTGTTATTTTCTTCTGGTGTGGAGTTAAAGCACCCTTGTGGCCTGAGCGACATAGTTTGGCGAATTAGCCCACGATATTAATAACGATAATGCTGTTAAATATTTTTTAAATTGACTAACGACAGCTACACTGCTTGTGGCACTAGTAAAATTTTTATACTTTTTATTTAAAACAGAATCACTTGCCCACTTTTAGTACGAGTATTTTGAGTCAAACATTAGCCATTTTAAATGGCTTCAAGTTCTCTAACCTACATCTATGATAGTCATATTACCTACCCCAATAGTCGTTGCAGGAATCGGACTTCCAAGGCCATGTGAAGGGTCCATATTTCTTCCACGAGGTTTCAAAGGACTAGGATTGCTTTCAGTGCGGAATACATTTAAAACATCCGGTGACAAATTTTCTTTCAACATTTTCGCCTTAATTAAGCTGTCGTATAACGCAAATACCATCTCTCTGAAAAATAGGTTCATTTAACTGAAAAAAGCCCAAAATGTGGCCCTTCCTACATTCATTATTCTGATAGATTTTCTCCTCCTGATCGAGAGACATTTTCAAAAAAAAAATAAAATGTATTTTGTTTGAGAATGTCTCTTTGATTTCTAGGGACTAAGGTTTAAAGCAAATTTTCAGGAAAACAATCTAAATTAAAAAAAAATGTTCAGGAATAATTTCATAAGCAGAGATACAGGTGAATTTGATTGAATTCAATTTATGATAATTCACTGAGGTCAAATAAAGTAAATTTCATTTCACCTAAGAGCTTTGACCTCAATCCACCTGATATTTTAGATAAATCTAATGAACCGGCACCGAAAAGGTCAAAGAGATTTGCTTTCGCTGTTGCATTGAAAAAAATAAGAGCTATAAACTATATGTAATTAGTTTATTGGTTATAAAGTTTGTTGTTTTTATTGATGTCTTTTAGTTTTACTGCTGATAATGGACACTGTATATGTGTCCAAAATATTCAGTCAAAATTTTATATTTGTTTCACTGTCGATTAAAAGGTTTCACCCTATTTTGAGCTGTTATATTTTCGTTATCAAATTTTTAGTTACAAATGATAAATTAGGACGCTGAACTGAATATTCAGTATCAGTTTCTGAGAAGGAACAGTTTGAGTTTGTGGTTTAGATCGGAAAAGACTCCAAAGTGGTCATTTATATTGATCTTTTTCTTCTTTTTGAAGTATTTTCGATTTTTGCATGCTTACAAAAAAAAGCTGAAAGGTATTTGCAGAAGTGGAATTTCCTAATTAATTTTTGTGAGTTTTTCATTCAAAAAACGCATTTTATCAAACACAAGAGAGATTTCACAAAAAAGAGTGCCTTTATAATTTTTCAGTGAAGAATTTTCAGAGTTCTATTTACTCTACCGGGTTCAATGTTCCTTAAATACCCAACAATCAAAGTGCAGTCTAGTATTTCTGTTGGTCAAGAACCCTAAGGGACTTATTCAAGAGAAAAGGCAGCCAATGATCACTGAATTGTGCCAAGGATGATCCCTGAAAGTGAAAGAGTAGGAAATAAATCGGAAACTTGGGGAAGGTTCTCAATTAAATGACGGGTTTCTGAGGACTTACTCTACTAGATGCATATATAATTAAACACCTAATCATAAATACATAGTTTTTAACTTTCCTAGTTCACAGATAGAGTGAATGTACCTAGTATATTCACCCACAACAAAGTGCCACAACTAATTGCAAGCGAAGGCCTATTTTGCGTTCATATCACTGGTGGATCATTTTTCTGGTTTTTTCTCTTATCGTCACTAGTTCTAGTAGAGGAGAATTGCTTCAAGAAAGTGGTTCCCACTTTATTATGATAGAGCGAATGCTTTTTTCTTTGTGGAATATAGTAATAATAAATAAAAGAATTCAATTCTGAAACGGGATAATTTTTTATTAAGACAGTAGGAATCGATTTTAGAAGTTTTCACATCAGGATCGATTTCCAAAGAGTTGTTTTTAAAGATTTTATATTGCTGAACTATAAATATTTGAGATGACAAAATTGAGATCATTTTAGATTTACAGTCGGCAGGAATGTGCGTATTCTGACAATACATGCAGTTTTCGACAGTAAGTATATTGACAATAACTTGTATTTATATATTATAGCCAAAAACAAAAATATCATATTGAACTCAGAGGCTGACTGAAAATAATTTTAGCACAAAAGTATTATGTTTTTCAAAATTATATATTTTTTTTTCAGAAAAAGTACTGAAAAGTTGTCACTGTTTTAGATTTTATGTCAAGATGTTATATTTGAAAAAAAAAAACACTAAAATAGTACAGGGTAATAGTGTTAAATAGTAAACTAACATCTGCGTTTGTATTTATATATTATAGCCAAAAACAAAAATATCATATTGAACTCAGAGGCTGGCTGAAAATAATTTTATCACAAAAGTATTATGTTTTTCAAAATTATATATTTTTTTTTCAGAAAAAGGACTGAAAAGTTGTCACTGTTTTAGATTTTATGTCAAGATGTTATATTTGAAAAAAAAAAAAACACTAAAATAGTACAGGGTAATAGTGTTAAATAGTAAACTAACATCTGCGTTCATGGCTCTAGCAGTCATCTTCTACTTCTTCTTTTCTAAACTGAAAGTAATAAATTAAAATATGTGTGAATAGCCTTCTACTATGTAAAAACGTAAAAGTTTCGCATAAAGTGTATTTGGTATTTTCCCGAAAGAGGGGCGGGGGGGGGGGTCAAGGCACTTTGTTGTGGGTGAATATACTAGGTACATTCACTCTATCTGTGAACTAGGAAAGTTAAAAACTATGTATTTATGATTAGGCGTTTAATTATATATGCATCTAGTAGAGTAAGTTCTTCGCTCGATTATGATAAAGAGGGAACCACTTTCTTGAAGCAATTTCTACTAGAACTAGTGACGATAAGAGAAAAAAACAAGAAAGTGATCCACCAATGATATGAACGCTAAAATAGGATTTTATCGAGTTTTCAAAAGGGGATTGGGCTTAACTCCGCTCCGCTCAAGGGTTTTCTACCATGTTGATTCCAAAGCTCAACCTATAATTTCGACCCGTCACCATTTTTAAGGTTAGCACAAAGATTAGATACACACACAAAAATACAGTTCTGTGAAAAATTGCTTTAATGATATTAAAATGAGATTATAAAAAGGACTTGTAGGACTTGTCGGCTATTAAAAAGGAGGGGCGGGGCGTTGGGCCATTTTGCGGGCGGGGGGTGGAGGTACACGAGGCCTAAAAGAGTGCATTTCAATGTCCAAATTGTCTAAATCTCCCTAGGCCTTCAAATAAATATAAGAAGGGGTGTGGGGTGAGAGGGGGGGAGAGTAGGAACTAATCTCTCACCTCCCTTCATTTAGACTAAGCCTAAATAAGGGTGCTGCATGGTGATACCTCCCTTCTTAATGCAGAGTAAAATCAGAGTAGAAAAAAAGTGTAGAATCAGAGGCAACGCGTTAGAGTTACTTCATAGATGTGCCTCACATCTTCCTTTCATCACTTCATGTGGTAGGCGTGGTTATGTAAACCTAGGAGAGGGCCATTCGATCAGACATAGAAGTCTCTAGTGCCCTTATAAGAGAAAAAAGTAGTTGATTAGTAAAATAACCCCTCCTCCATCCCTTTTTACCTCTTAAACCCTCATGGTATCTGACATTTATTTCATGTTTCTGACATTTATTTTAAAGCTTCATTTAACTAAAGTAATTTTCTTAATATTTCGTAAAATTATATGCTATACTGTGTAAGTGCGCATCGGCTATTATGAAAGGGGGTGGTGGATCATTTTGTAGGTGGGGGCGGCAGATGCTCCAAAGACTGTATTTCAACACCTAAATTCTAACTCTCATTAAGCCTTCAGATAAATATAGAATTAGTTCTATGGAAGAAGATGAAGGATGTAGAATTGATATTTAATCTCTCTGGATTTCTAGGAATATTTCTGGTTTATGCCTGGGGACGTGAAGAATTAAACTGGGGACATGTTGAATCTAACTGGGGACATGAAGAATTTAACTGTGGACATGTTGAACTGAACTGGTAGTAAAAAGAAACATCATACTCTAAAACGAGCCGAATTTATTCCGTATACGAGGAGGCCCTCCCTCCTCATTCCTCCTCCTTGTGGTAATAGAGTGGTAATAGCTCACTCGATCGGATATTGAGTGTTTTAGTGTTTTAATTTAAACCATAAGTCTTGGGCAAAAGGAAAATTGAGGCAAATATTGTTTCTACTTAAAAATATAGCTCAAACAAGAGCTAAGAGCTCATATGGCACTTGTGACGAGGCAAGAAGAGCTAAGAGCCAAGAGCTCATATGGTATGAGATCTAACACAATTCTAAGAATCAATAGATTGATTGAAAAGGAAAATCAGAGGCTTAATGCCGGTTAGGATTTAAAATAAGAGCTCTGAGTCACGATACCCTTCTAAATATCAAAATTCATTAAAATCCGATCACCCACTCGTAAGTTATAAATACTTCATTTTTTCTAATTTTCCTCTCCCTTTAGCCCCCCAGATGGTCAAATCTGGGAAAATGACTTTATCAAGTCAATTTGTGCAGCTCCCTGACACGCCTACCAATTTTCATCGTCCTAGCATGTCCAGAAGCACCAAACTCGCCAAATCACTGATGACCTCCCCCCAACTCCCCAAAAGAGAGCGAATCTAGCACGGTTACGTCAATCTCGTATCAAGGACATTTGCTTATCCTATCCACCAAGCTTCATCCCGATTCCTCCACTTCAAGTGTTTTCCAAGATTCCCCCACCAACTCCCCCCAATGTCAAAAGATCTGGTCGGGATTTGAAATAAGAGCTCTGAGACATGAATCCCTTCTAAATATCAAATTTCATTAAGATCCGCTCACCTATTCGGAAGATAAAAATACCCCAATTTTCACGTTTTCCAAGAATTCCGGTTTCCCCCTCCAACTCCCCCTAATGCCGCAGGATCTGGTCGGAATTTAAATTAGAGCTTTAAAGCACAAGATCCTTCTAAATATCAAATTTCATTAAGATCTGGTCACCCTTTCGTAAGTTAAAATACCTCAATTTTCAAATTACCCCCCCCCCCCCCAACTCCACCAAAGAGAGCAAATTCAGTCTGGTTATGTCAGTCACGTATATTAGACAGGTTTTTATTCTTACCATCCAGTTTCATCCTGATCTCTCCGCTTTAAGTATTTTCTAAGATTTCCGCCCCCCCAACTGCCCTCCCCAATGACGCTGGATCCGATTGAGATTTAAATAACAGATCTGAGTTAAGAGGTCCTTTTAAAGATGAAGTTTCATGAAGATCCGATCACCCCTTCGTAAGTTAAAAATACGTCATTTTTTCTAATTTTTTCAGAATTACCCCCCCCCCCCAATAGAGAGGATCCGTTCTAATTATGTAAATGACGTATCTAAGACTTCTGCTTATTTTTCCCACCAAGTTTCATCCTGATCCTTCCAATCTAGGCGTTTTCCATGATTCTAGGTTCCCCTACCCCAAAATCCCCCCAATGTCACCAGATCTGGTCAGGATTTAAAATAAGAGCTTTGAGACACGATATCCTTTTAAATATCAAATTTCATTGAGATCCGACCACCCGTTCGTAAGTTAAAAATACCTAGTTTTTTCTAATTTTTCAGAATTACCCCCCCCCCCCCCCCAATACCCCAAAGAGAGCGGATCCGTTCCGGTTATGTCAATCGTGTATCTAGGACTTGTGCCTATTTTTCCACCAAGTTTCATCCCGATCCCTCCACTCTAAGTGTTTTCCAAGATTTTAGGTTTCCCCTCCCAACTCCCCCCCCAATGTCACCAGATCCGGTCGGGATTTAAAATAAGAGCTCTGAGACACGATATCCTTCTAAATATCAAATTTCATTGAGATCCGATCACCCGTTCGTAAGTTAAAATTACCTCATTTTTTCTAATTTTTCAGAAATAACGTCCTAGCTTACCTGGAAGTGTCTAAAGTAGCAAAACCGGGACCGACAGACCGACAGAATTTGCGATTGCTATATGTCACTTGGTTAATACCAAGTGCCATAAAAAGGGCCAAAAACTTTTTCCCACAACTTCAAATGGAAGAAGCTGTTTTATAAACTTGGAAGGGGGATCTTTCGATTGAAAATGGAATCCTCTTGTGTCCTCTTTAAAGCCCGAATGCTACTGGAAGACAATTAGCTTCTCTTTCAGTTCTTTTTCTTCTAACCGACCCTCCTCTAACCCCTTTGATATCGATCTAAAATTTTAGGTATGTATTTTATTCAAAAAATTTGACATGTCTTCGGAAATAAGTTTGCCTTCTGGGTTTATATCAACTATACATCCACAATGTTAAACTATTTTTTTTCCTGCTACGACTAATCAACCCCCCAGATACACAAAAAAAGAATTCTTAATAAAACTGTAAATATAAATAATTTAAGACATTCTAGACCAAATATTCTACCTATATTTTGAAACATTGGCAGAATATTTAAAATGTCCTTCTTTTCTTCATTATTAGCCTATTTGTCACAATTTCTCTGTAGCTACTCAATTTTGCCAGGAGAGGTTTTTACCGGAAGAGGGGAACTGATTCTGTGGGTGTCTTTCGAGGGGGATTTTCCACAGGAGTTTCTTAGGGGGTAGGGGTAAGCCTAGTGCCACTTTTTCTAGTGTTGACAACGTGTTTGTTTGAAGATGTGACAGATTTGAACTACAAAATAAGATTTGGTTTTTGAAATTTTAATGTGCGTTTATACAAAACTGTTTAGCAAAAAAGCAAGAAAAACGAATGAGGAGGGGGTACAATGGATAAGAATTCATTTTCAAGCCTGAGCATCAAGAATGCAACAAAATGCAGCAAAATGACGGCTCGCTTCTGTAGAACTTGTAAAATATGTATTCAATGGCATTTGTAAGAAAATATGTACTTAATAATATAAAAAATATTATTAATGAATATTACATTAAGAATCAACTTGTTATAGCAAAATACCAAGGGAACACTTTCTCTATCAGTAAATTTCTTTTTTACAAAGTTGCACCTTATCTCGCCCATTCTTGGAATTTCTCAGCATTCTTAAGACTGGGACTCGCCCCAAAGCCAACGTGACTTAAATCTTGACTACACAGAACATAAGGGAAATTCCTGTCTGGGACCATTCCAGAAGGCCTTAATACTACGATCATTCCAGAAGGCCTTAATACTACACATAAATAGACATTGCGTCAAAATAAAATGCTTTTTTGTTTTTTGACCCTTTTGAATTTTTTTTCTTTTGATCCACGCTTCCCTCTCCCTGGGAATAAATATGTACGGAGTCATGGGTAAAAACCATGTAAAACTTTTTTTTTTTTAAATATACAACCTATGTGACAATGTAATAATCCAACGAAATAACTCTACTTAAAAACCTAGCCTACTTAAGAACTTAAAAATCTACTGAAATAACTCTACTACTTAAAAGTGGACAGGGTTTGATTCATGCAACACATGTATAATAAGAACTAATACTATATGTATAATAATATTATTTGTATACTATATGTGTAATACTATATGCATACTATATGTATAATACTATATATTATATGTATAATATACGTAATACTATATGTATAATACTATATGTAGTATTATAGAGAGAGTTGAACCAGTCCGCACTAGCTTTTTCATCAAAAGCAACAGACAAGACCTGTAAAGTAAAGAAAATAAAGAAGCTTGGCAGCTTGGTTTTCAGAGCTGCTAGAAAGATGCAACCACATACCATAATGATAAAAACAACCTTGGTACAATTAAAAAGAATTTTTTGAAGAAACAAGTTATAAGTCAGAGCCTTGACAAAAGTACACATGTCCCATATATATTCATTACGCTAACTCACTTCTAATCAACTAACTCACTTCTTGGTGACCCTTTTGAGGAATTTGATTTCTAAATACCATTTAAAGCGCCAATTGAACCAATTCACCATCAAAATATCAACCAACCAAATAAATGCCGGCTCGCTTCTGTGGAATTTTTAAACTATGTATTTAATTACATTTGTAAAACAAAATATGTAGTTAATAATAAAAAAAATATTATTAATGAATATCAAACAGTTCGTGGTAACGAACCGTAGTAAGAAGCGACCCGGCTTAATAGTAACCCAAACTCTAAAAAATGGAATTTTGATATCAATAGCTACATCAAAAGAATCGCATTTTAATGCTGATTTTAAATATATAAGTTTCATCAAGTTTAGTCTTACCCATCAAAATTTACGAGCCTGAGAAAATTTGCATTATTTTAGAAAATAGGGGGAAACACCCCCTAAAAGTCATAGAATTTTAACGAAAATCACACCATCAGATTCAGGATATCAGAGAACCCTACTGTAGAAGTTTCAAGCTCCTATCTACATAAATGTGAAATTTTTTATTTTCTGCCAGAAGGCAGATCACGGATTCGTGTTTATTTGTTTTTTTTTTGTTCCCAGGGGTGATCGTATCGACCCATTTGTCCTAGAATGTTGCGAGAGGGCTCATTCTAACGGAGATGAAAAGTTCTAGTGCCCTTTTTAAGTGACCAAAAAAGTTGGAGGGCACCTAGGCCCCCTCCCACGCTTTGTTTTTTTTCCCAGGGGTGATCGTGTCGACCCAGTTGTCCTAGAATGTTGCGAGAGGGCTCATTCTAACGGAAATGAAAAGTTCTAGTGGTTGGGGGAGGGGTTGAGAAGAGGGGGATATTCTGGGGGATTATTTTTTGCCAGAAGGCAGATCACGGATGCGTGTTTATTTGTTTTTTTTCCCAGGGGTGATCGTGTCGACCCAGTTGTCCTAGAATGTTGCGAGTGGGCTCATTCTAACGGAAATGAAAAGTTCTAGTGCCCTTTTTAAGTGACCAAAAAAGTTGGAGGGCACCTAGGCCCCCTCACACGCTAATTATTTTCCCAAAGTCAACGGATCAAAATTCTGAGATAGCCATTTTATTCAACGTAGTCGAAATACCTTATGTCTTTGGGGACGACTTACTCCCCCACAGTCCTCGTGGGAGGGGCTAAAAGTTACAAACTTTGACCAGTGCTTACATATAGTAATGGTTATTGGAAAGTGTACAGGCTTTTTCAGGAGGATTTTTTGGTTGGGGGAGGGGTTGAGAAGAGGGGGATATTCTGGGGGAACTTTCCATCGAGGAACTTGTCATAGTGGAAGAAAATTTCCATGTAGGGAGCGCAGGATTTACTAGCATTATTTAAAAAAAATGAAAAAAATAAATATGAAAAAGTTTTTTTCCAGCTGGAAGTAAGGAGCAGCATTAAAACTTAAAACGAACAGAAATTATTACCCATATGAGGGGCTCACCTCCTCCTAATACCTCGCTCTTTACGCTAAAGTATTTTTAGTAATTTCAACTATTTATTCTACGGCTTTTGTGATACAGGAGTCATTCTTAATGAATTGGGACGAAATTTAAGCTTTAGTGTAAAGAGCGAGGTACTGACGAGGGGGCGAACCCCCACATATGTGTAATAAAAACATGAGCATACAAAAGTTCTTTACGTAAGCTAATTTATAAGTTACGTATATCTTTTACTAATAAAAAGATTTGTAAAAAATGAAAAGTTTTAGTTGCCTTTTTAATTAACCAAAAAATCGGAGGGCAACTAGGCTCCCTCCCCCACTGTTTTTCCTCAAAATCATTCGATCAAAATTATGAGAAAGTCATTTAGCCAAAAAAAATATGCAAATTTCGTTTTAATTATTCCTCTGCGGAGAGCCAAAATCAAAACATGCACTGATTCAAAAAGGTTCAGAAATTAAATAAAAAAAAACAAGTTTTTTTAACTGAAAGTAAGGAGCGACATTAAAACTTAAAACGAACAGAAATTACTCCGTATATGAAATAGGTTTTCCCCTCCGCAATACCTCGCTCTTTACGTTGAAAGTTTGACTCTTTGCCACAATTCTGCTTTTTAAAACAAGTAAAAGCTTTAGCGTAAAGAGTGAGGGATTAGGAGTAATTTCTGTTCGTTTTAAGTTTTAATGTCGCTCCTTACTTTCAGTTAAAAAAACTTGTTTTTTTTATTTAATTACATTAAGAATCGAACTTGTTGATATTTCAAAAACGAGAGAATATTAATTTAGTATTTTCACTAGTAAATACCTTAATAATGTACTTCACTCTTCTTTTTCAATTTTTATTTTCCATTAATAGTGATCTCCATTAAGTATGGTGGTTTCAAGGTTAGGAATGAGCTACTGAAGATTATGAATATGGTTTTAAAAAAAGGCGAAGTGCCAAGCTGTATTCAGGGAAGAAATACCAAAAGAAATAGTCTGAGATAATTTATATATGATGTTATTATTGTACAGATAATTGTCCGTATTCCTGCATTCACTTTATTTGGATTAAGCAAAAACCGAAAGGTGTTTGTACTTACGTTAAATACTTTTTGAATATAATTGGAGCTCTGTATGAGTGCAATTAGGCTTTAATTATTTTCGTTGTTTATGCTTTTCATGTCCTGCTTAGAAGGTCGTAAGTCCACCTTGACATATTCCGTTCCCACTAAGCATCAATTTTTTTAGAAAATTGAACTTGGAATTTTTGGGTCACTGTTGCAAAAAAAAAAAAAAAAGGCTAGACAGATTCTTTGCGAAACAGAAAGCACAGGAGCCGATGTGAGTAGACATACTCATGAATCCAAAATTACCTCGCTAGGATAATAGAGATTTGATCATACCTGTTACTCTTTGTCCAAGCACTTTTCATATCATGGACGACAAGCCTATGAGTTGGAAGGTTTCGTCCAACGCCACTTATGTAAGAGACAGCAGATGACACTGAAACTTCTCTACCGTAGGAGACCCGACTAACACTCAAAAAATATTGCTTCTCTATAGGCTTATTCACAACGATTTTCAGAGGAGGATCTTCCTCATCTTTCAACGCCGCTTGAAGATACACCTCACAGTCATTTAAATCACAGTTCATATAAGAAATGAACCACTCTGCCCTCGGTCGGCGTCTTAGCCCATCTTCACATGGTACTAGGAGTAAATTGTGCTCAGAGCTTAGTGTTAACGCTCCACACCTAAGTTCAACACCCCGTTGCATTGAGTAAGACATCCAGTAGCATATATCATAGCGATGAAGGGAAAGACTTAGTCTAATGCTTTTGTAGTGCCGAGATAGATTTGGTTTGCGCTTGCGTAAATTGTTGAAGATTCTTCCGCGACGAATTGGACGAGAAACACCAGTTAATATATATTTCAAGTTTTCAAACCATTTCAGAGTACTGCCATACAGCAAGGTGATTGGTCGTAGGTCGGGTTGTCTAGACTTCATCTTTGTTTCCATGGAAACAACCATAATGACGTTCTGGGATCGGAAAGCTCTGCGAAAAAACAAACATGAAAAAGATAGAAATAGAATATTGGGCTAACCACAAATCCGATTATTCAACACTTCAAATGTATCTAGACCTCGACATGACACGATATATTTTAGACATGAAAAATACTTTAGGAAACACGAAACCAAAAAATGATTTTCTGCGACTGAAAATGTAATTGGCTGTTTCAACAACCAATCAAACAGTTTGTGGTAACGAACTGTAGTAAGGATCGACCCGGCTCAATAGTAACCGAAACTCTAAAAACGGATTTTTGATGCCAATAGTTACATCAAAAGAATCGAATTTTAATGCTGATTTTAAATATATAAGTTTCATCAAGTTTAGTATTACCCATCAAAAGTTATGAGCCTGCGAAAATTTGCCATATTTTCGAAAATAGGAGGAAACACCCCTAAAAGTCATAGAGTCTTAACAAAAATCACACCATCAATTCAGCATATCTGAAAACTCTACTGTAGAAGTTTCAAGCTCCTAACTACAAAAATGTAGAATTTCGTATTTTTTGCCAGAAGACAGATCACGGATTCGTGTTTAGTTGTTTTTTTTAGGGATGATCGTATCGACCCAATGATCCTAAAATGTCGCGAGAGGGCTCATCCTAAAGGAATTAAAAGTTCTGGTGCCCTTTTTATGTGACCGAAAAAATTGGAGGGCACCTAGACCCCCTCACACGCTCATTTTTTCCCGAAGTCACCGGATCAAAATTTTGAGATAGCCATTCTGCTCAGCATAGTCGAAAAACCTAATAACTATGTCTTTGGGGAATAATTAATCCCCCGAAGTCCCCGGGGGAGAGGCTGCGAGTTACAAACTTTGACCATTGTTTACATATAGCAATGGCTATTGGGAAGTGTACATACGTTTTTAGGGGATCTTTTCAAGTTGAGATGGGGATGTGTTGGGGGAGAGGGTTGCATTGGAGGATCTTTCCATGGAGGAATTCATCATGAGGGAAGAGAATTTCCATGAAGGGGGCCTAGGATTTTCCAGTATTATTAAAAAAACAATGAGAAAATAAATAATAATAAAAAGTTTTTCAACTGGATGTAAGGAGCAGCATTAAAACTTAAAACGAACAGAAAATATTATGCATATAAGGGGGTTCGTCTTCCCCATTATACCTTGCTCTCTACGCCAAAGTATTTTTAGTAATTTCAACTATTAATTCTACGGCCTTTGTGATTCAGGGGCCATTCTTAAAGAATTGGGATGAAATTCAAGCTTTAGTGTAAAGAGCGAGGTATTGACCAGGGGGCGAACCCCCCATATAAGTAATAAAAAATATACAAATATAGAAGTTCGTTACGTTAGTTAATTCGTAAGTTACGTATATTTATTACTAATAAAAACGTTCGTAAAAAAATACAAAGTTCTAGATGTATTTTTAAGTAGCCAAAAAACGGAGGGCAACTGGGCCTCCAACCCCACCCCTTTTTCGAAATCGTCCGAACAAAACTATGAGAAAGCCATTTAGCCAAAAAATTATTAATTTGCAAATTTCGTTTTAAATATTCATGTGCGGTGAGCCAAAATATATTGATTCAAAAACGTTCAGAAATTAAATTAAAAACAAGTTTTTTTTTAACTGCAAGCAAAGAACGACATTAAAACTTAAAAGGAACAGAAACCATTCCGTATATGAAAGGGGTTGTCCCGTCCTCAACTCCTCGCTCTTTACGTTGAAGTTTTTTTGTTGTTTCAGAAATTATAGTTCTGAGCAAGAGTCAAACTTTAGCGTAAAGAGCGAGGCGTTGAGGAGGGGAAAACCCCTTTCATATACGGAAGAATTTTCTGTTCGTTTTATGTTTTAATGTCGCTCCTTACTTGAAGTTACTCCTTACTCCTTAGTCCTTACTCCTTACTAAGAATTTTCAAATAGAAAAAAATATGCCATCTATTTTCCGGGCAATATGAATTATTAAGAAATGGGCATAACATTTTAAAAGAATCATTTTGTTAATAACACATAATTAATTATTCCTATTTGTTATTCAAGACATCTATTTAGATTTGATGAGTATAAAGTGCTTCTTCTGTGTTTTGTTGCAAGGATTTACTTTTTCTGAACATCAAGCGATATTTCTGATCAGCATGATAAGACAATTCAAATGGAGACCATTTCTAAGGCAAAACACAGCACAAAAGTAATAATGGAAAGTATTTTTCGTTTTTCAGAAAACGCATCAAAGACACATGTAGCGTGTGGATAAAACAGTAAAGAGAAAAAATGCGTTAAGGAACTTCGGTATTGAACAAGACAAATAATTAGGCTAGCAATAACAATGACAATAGAATCAGCATATCTAAAGTCACTTTAATATTGAAGTCATTAATATTAATATTAATATATTAATTATTGTTAATTATTAATTAATATAATATATTAATATTAATAATATTAATATCTTTAATATTAAAGTCACTTTAATGATAGACTCTTCACGAATTCGGACAATTTTAGAAATTTATGGCGTGGGGGAGATTAGAATCAACCTAACACGGGAAGCGGCAATATTTCAAGATAGGTAGTAAAGATAGTAAAAAGAAAGGTAGTAAGGAAAGGTAGTAAAAGGTAGTAAAGAAATTAAGACATGGCAAGTAATGAAGGATGTGGAAGAATCAATTAAAACTTGGGTCCATAGGTGGTTAGTTTAATGTAAATGCAGGTGGAGAAATTAGACTTACATAAGCAGATGTTGGTTAAAAAGTGATAATTCCGAATGTTTCGATGCCTGCCCAGCAAATAACACAAAATTTGTCGTCGATAAATAGTTTTAGGCGGTATTACCGACTACGATTCTTTATACGCAATAAAAGAGAAATATAATACAGTATATATAATACAGTATAGTTCACGGTATACATCATATTACAGTTGCATGGTATATTTGACACAAAAAAAACCGCAAGGTCATGGCTACAAACGCAAGAGAACAGAATACACTTACAATTAAAAGATTCATTTTAAACTTTTAATCAAAACGATTAAAATATAGTTTTTACTTATAGTATAGGAGAAGACAGACCATTTCCAGCTTAAAGTAATTCTTGAATGAATATGTTTAACGTAATAATTATGTATAATGTAGTAACTAAGTAAGACATTAATATAATCAAGTTCATGTGTGCAAAACTTATTTTAAAAAAATGAATTGTCAGACTTCTTTTTTAATCCTTTAATTCTTTTTAATTTTTAATTTTTTTAATTCTTTTTTAATCTGTGCAAAGAACACAAACATTTTCGCTGCCACCATTGGCAACCGCCAAACGGTCACCAGTATATTTGGCGACCGTTTGATTTAGTTATAGGTACACTTTTAGGCAGGAAAAAGTCATAGAAGACCTCTTAGACTCACTGACTGTCAGTTTTACCTGTCCAGATTTACTGACAAGTATTTTTCACTCACATAACAATACAGTAATCACGTCACCGTTCTTTAAATCAAATTTTGGAGTCGTCCATCTCTGATATATAACAACAAAAAACTTACCAATGAAAGAACGGGAACTTGCCATTCTGAAATGAAACTTACCAATTCACTTACCAATGAAAGAACTTACCAATTGAAAGAATGTCAGGATGACAGAGTGTTGATCATTTTAGTTTCAAAGATATAACCGCTGAAAGGTACTAGATACTTATTCAATTTTTTTTATTAACATACATGGTACTATTTTATATTAGCCTAATTTTGTTATAACAAGGACGAACCTAAGGTTTAAGTTTTTGTTTTCAGGCGTTTTATTTCCTAAATACAATTATTACGTGGAAAAAGTCAGGTCACAACCAGATAACGTTCATCGAAAACGGTACATTGACAGCTATTTTTTTTTCCTATTATGATAAAGCAGTCATATTATCGTTTTTAATTCCAATTTCTGGGTCCCCCATCTCTAATACAAAAAAAAACGATAATAAAAAAGAACCTCACTAATCTTTCAAGATGACAGGGGATTTAAGAGTGGTGATTATTTTGTTCCCTAAGATATAACCACTGAACAGGGTTGCCACCACAGTCAATTCCTAAAATGTTACAGCTGCTTAAATTTGCGTGCTAAACGACGATTTCAGTGCTACAGTTCAAAAGTTTTCGAAGTAGCATGGTCCATTTAAGTATATATATATATATATATATATATATATATATATATATATATATATATATATATATATATATATATATATATATAATATATATATATATATATATATATATATATATATATATATATATATATATATATATATATATATATATATATATATATATATATATATATATATATATATAGATTAGTTTTCATGTAAATTTTTAACCTTTTCTAATGTGGGGAATAAAATGTATCCTGAGGTGATAAGAGCGCTGAATGAGAATATGTAAGTGCACACGCTTATCCCGTATTTAAATGTATTTATACTATTGTCATGCTAAAAAATGTTCTGACATATATTTTGATGTGAGAAACATCATGTAATTGTATTTTATATGTCTATACGCATCCAGACAATCCGTTTTCAGGAAGAATGGGACGGAAAAATGTAAGCAGGAAAAGCAGTTTAGACTTGCGTTTTTTTTTTCCAAAAAAAGGTCTGAAAAAGTTTATCAGCTATCCTCATTAAATCGGCTTTTTTCTGAGCCAAAACCTAAAATAAACACTTTGAGATCCTCAGCAAGAGACTTCCACTCTTTCCTGCTCTAAACCAAGTTAAAAAACTATTTTTCTTTTTCACTTATTGTCCTTCCTTCCCATTTTCTGTCCCACTTATCTTCCAGCCCAAAAAAGAGGAAAATCCCGGAAGCAGTAATCTCAGTTCCCAAGTTTCCCGTCAATTTTTTCAGAAAATGTATATAATGTGGTTACATGTAAAAAATTCATTTTTATGGTTTCAAAGATCAGCAGCCTGAAGTGTCCTAACAGATCAACTTCTTAGTTTCACTCTCAGATGAACAGTCTAAAGTACTCACAATGTCTTTCCTGGGGGGCCATTTGCTTTTAGCCAATGGTGACGACGAAAATCTTTTGTCTAGCAGAATCCCTGATTTTCTTCTTACTTATTTTGATCTCTGGTAATTTCAAACTTAGCACCAATCTTTCGAAGTGAACACAGCAAAAAGGCGGTTCCCGCTTTTTGCTAATCCCAAAACTGTTTTTTTTTAAATCCTAATTATTTCGTCATTGACAAAATGAAAAAATTTTAGCTCGAAAGTGCTATAATTTTTAGGAGGATCTTTATCCTTTTTAAATTTTTATTTTATAAAAATTTTAAATTTTTATAAAATTTATAATTTTTCATAAAAGAGAAAAAGTGCTACATTCAATCTAGTAAGTGTTACTTACAGTGCTAAAATAGCACTTTCATAGTACAGGTGGCAACCCTGCCACTGAAGTGCACAAGAAAATACTTAATCAAAAATGTTTTTTATCAACATAGAAGGCACTATTTTTCTATTAGCTGATTTTTTTTTATTTATATATATACACACACACACACACACACACATATATATATATATATATATATATATATATATATATATATATATATATATATATATATATATATATATATATATATATATATATATATATATATATATATATATATATATATAAGGGACCAACTTAATGTTTAAGTTTTCGTTGCCAGACGGTCAGTTTCACAAACACAAGCCTTTTACAGAAAAATTCAGGTCATCGCTAGGTCCGTCAAAAACAAAGAAGACAAATTATCTAGACACCAAACGAGGGTGTTTCTCAGCCGGTTAAAATACCAAAAAAGGAAAAAATCAATAAAAAGACAAGCAGATATTTAGATATTTTAGTAAACACCTCCGCTACGCAGATCACTGCGCTAAAAAAAGGGAACGAAAAAAGCCCCAGCCTTTTGAAATAAACTAAAATGAACCAAAGAAGTGAATAAAAAACAACAACAAAGAAATACAAGACAATTCAAAAGATGTCTTGGTTCAAAAAACTTTAAGATGTTAGTTTTTTTCTTTTATATATACCCCTTTTCCTTTCCTCATTTTTTTTAGCGCCGAAGATGGTTTAGCGGAGGTATTTTCTTCCTTTATTTTGCACTGCCTGGAAATCAAAGCTCGATCAGTTTTCTAATTTTGTTCCTGTCTTCGTTTTTTATTCAAATATATGTATTCGAATTTATGAATACAAATTTATGTATTCAAATATCAAAAATATATGTATTCAAATATATCAAATATTCAAATATTTTATTCAAATATATGTAGCCTCGGACAGAGGCGTTTTCAGGGTTAGTGTTGCGCAGGGGAAAATCAATTACACCCCCCCCCTCTCCGACTTAAAATACAAGCGAAAAAAAAAATCAAACCGGAAAATTTGTTCATAGCGGACAATCCCCCTAGCCCCCCCCGTTGGGGTACCTGGGGCAGCTGACCCGGTTGCCCCTCCCCGCCCCAGGAGCGGCTCTGGTCTCAGAACGTAATTACATGGTCAGGTAAATGTAATTTTTGGATCACTCGTCTTCAACGCAAATAAACAAAGGAAGAAAAAAAGAAACTTACCGATATGAGTCATGATCTTGGTTCATAGAATATTCTGGAACTTTGTCAGGGGCACATGGCATTACAGAGTGGTGATCGTTTGGGTCTCCAAGACACAACCACTGAAGGGCAATCGTCATCTTTAAGTTAGGCATCTGCAATAGTCGACAGTCATCATATTTTGATGCCGTCCGAACAAATATATTAAAATCACCTTTGAATAGGAAGTTGCCTAAAAAGAAAAATAAAGAAAAAACGAATTAAAACTATTTTCAACTCATTGAATGACATCACTACTGAACCTAAAAATTATAGTAACGTAAGCAAGAAACGGGGAGATTGTAGCCTAGAAAAAAATTAGATAACATAAAAAAGGTCAGAGATTGTTAATTTATATTTATATACATTATATTTTCTGTAGCTATATTAAATAGCGACGAAGAGCACACTGCCTTTCAATAACAAACACCAAAAACAAGGAGAACAATAGGCAATTTCTTAAGACATTGGCAATGACCTAGGCATAAAGCAACAAAATTGAAGTCTAAAAGAGTATTATATCCTCTTTATATGAACGTAAAACTAAAAATTAGGTTTTCTGAGGTTGAGGTTGATTTTGAGGAGGAGAATTCGTTTTCACATATAATGACGTACAGCAACAAAATCGACGTTTAAATTAGGGTACTGGATCACGGTGACTATGAAAATCACCTTTATTTAAACGTAAAATTTAAACTTTCAATTAAATATTCCATTAGTGTTAAACCACGCTTAATTTTGAAGACACTGGTCTAACCTGTAGAATGGCAACTATCACCAGGTCGTTTTTTCCATATAAAGGCGTAAAACAACAAAATTGACGTCTAGAATTGGGTACTAGATCATGGTGATTATGAAAATCATTTTTATTAAAACTTAAAACTAAAAATTATGTTTCTTGAGATTGATTTTGAGGAGGTAAACTTTACGTTTCAATAAAAAAGGCATGCAAGAGCAACATTAATGTCTAGAATAGTGTTCTACATCATCGTGGTTATGAAAATCACCTTTATTTGAATGTAAATTAGAACTTTCATCTATATATTTTGTCATCTATATATTTGGTGCTTGATTATACTATAATAGTCGATTATACTATAATAGTGCTCGATTATACTATAATAGTATAATAGTTAAAAATAATAGTCTAAGGTGCTCACCTTATACTAGACCTCTACGAAAAAGGTGGTTTGATACTATATTGAAATGAAAAAAAGATTAAGACGGCTAGACCACATTTCACAGATGAAAAATGACAAATTACCAAAGATTGCGCTTCTCGACCATCCAAATATAGCCAAACAAAAAGCAGGTCGCTCCTGATTGGGGTAAGAAGAGGTCATACAGAGAGATTTAAACTTTACAGGAAGGGGTAGATAGCACAGGTTTGAATGGACTAGGAGGGGCAAAAGCATGTGCAGTTGTATTGGTATCAGGTGGCTTTATGTTGCAGTGGGTGGTCAGTAGTAGCAGTAGCTGATTTATGTATGGATTTTGGTCGAATAGATAGCATCGGTTCGTCCTTGACATTGTCAGATTTCTTTTCTCTTTGTTACTTTTAAGAGTGGTAGGTTTTCTCGAGTTTATAAGTAATTCCTGTGTGTTTAAACGAAGCATAATGACGGATTAGGTATATGATATAGAATATGACAATTCATAATTTAATGGTCAATACTCAAGATACCCCATGCTCAATATTTAGCCTCTATACTAAAGCGCATAAAAAAAGAGCACATGCTGAGATGAAAAGAACATTAAAACGAAAACAAGAGCTAAGAGCTCATATGGCACTTGTGACGAGGCAAGAAGAGCTAAGAGCCAAAAGATCATATGGTATGAGCTCTAACAAAATTCTATGAGTCAATAGATTGATTTAAAAAAGAAAATAAGAGGCTTAATGCCGGTCACCATTTAAAATAACAGCTCTGAGTGAAGATGTCCTTCTAAATATCAAAATTCAGTAAGATCCGATCACCCCCTCGTAAGTTATAAATACCTATTTTTTTCTAGTTTTTCCTCTCCCTTTAGCCTCCCAGATGGTCGAATCTGAGAAAACGACTTTATCAAGTCAAATTGTGCAGCTCCCTGACACGCCTACCGATTTTCATCGTCCTAGCACGTCCAGAAGCACCAAACTCGCCAAATCACTGAACCCCTTCCCCCGATTCCCCCAAAGAGAGCAAATTCAGTACAGTTCTGTCAATCACGTATCAAGGACATTTGCTTATTCTATCCACCAAGCTTCATCCCGATTCCTCACCTCCAAGTGTTTTCCAAGATTTCCCCCTCCAACTCCCCCCAATGTCAAAAAATCTGGTCGGGATTTGAAAAAGAGCTCTGAGACATGAATTCCTTCTAAATATCAAATTTCATTAAGATCCGATAACCTATTCATAAGATAAAAATACCCCAATTTTCACGTTTTCCAAGAATTCCGGTTTCCCTCTCCAACTCCTCCCAATATCACAGGATCTGGTCGGAATTTAAAATTAGAGCTTTAAAACACAAGATCTTTCTAAATATCAAATTTCATTAAGATCTGGTCATCCTTTCGTAAGTTACAAATACCTCACTTTTCAAAATTACCCCCCCCCCCCAACTCCACCAAAGAGAGCAGATCCGGTCCGGTTATGTCAGTCACGTATCTTGGACAGGTTTCTATTCTTCCCATCCAATTTCATCCTGATCTCACCGCTTTAAGTATTTTCTAAGATTTCCGCCCCCCCACTTCCCCTCCCCCCTAATTACGCTTGATCCAGTTGAGATTTAAAATAAGAGATCTGAGTTACGAGGTCCTTCTAAATATGAAGTTTCATGAAGATCCGATCACACCTTCGTAAGTTAAAAATACGTCATTTTTTCTTATTTTTTCAAAATTAACCCCCCCCCCCAACTACCCCAAAGAGAGCGGATTTGTTCCGGTTATGTCAATCATGTATCTAGGACTTGTGCTTATTTTTCCCACCAAGTTTCATCCCGATCCCTCCACTCTAAGTGTTTTCCAAGTTTTAGGTTTCCCCCTCCCAACTCCCCCAATGTCACCAGATCCGGTCGGGATTTAAAATAAGAGCTCTGAGACACGATATCCTTCTAAATATCAAATTTCATTGAGATCCAATCACCCGTTCGTAAGTTAAAAATACCTCATTTTTTCTAATTTTTCAGAATTAACCCCCCCCCCCCCTCCAACTACCCCAAAGAGAGCGGATCCGTTCCGGTTATGTCAATCATGTATCTAGGACTTGTGCTTATTTTCCCACCAGGTTTCATCCCGATCCCTCCACTCTAAGTGTTTTCAAAGTTTTAGGTTTCCCCCTCCCAACTCCCCCCCCAATGTCACCAGATCTGATCGGGATTTAAAATAAGAGCTCTGAGACACGATATCCTTCTAAATATCAAATTTCATTGAGATCCGATGACCCGTTCGTAAGTTAAAAATACCTCATTTCTCAGTCTAATTTTTCAGAATTTCCTTGTGCATTACAAAGATAAACACAAAGCAATTCCACAATCAATACTACAAAATGCACATACTACTCAGCACATAATATGTCACACTAAAATAAAAAGAACATGTATTGAGGTATTTATGCTTCATGAGAAAGATGGAAGCCAAAAAAAACAAGACATCGAATAATCGGTATTTCAATAAAATAATGTAAAAGAAAATAGAAAGCTACTCCAACCTCAATACTCAGTAACCATAACGCATACATTACTCATACATACATTATATTAAGTAGCAAATGATTAGGTGATTTGTGTTTAATATGTTGAAGGGAATTAAATTTTGTTTTATTTTGTATATTTATGCTGATGCTGTAGGCTTGTATTTACTCTGGCTTGATTTATTTTTATTTTGTCAGTGTTAAGGTATGTAACATTGTCAGTGCTAGTTTTTATTTTCGTTGTGTACGTAACATTGTAACAATGTCAGTACTAAAGTATGCTACCAGGCATGTGTACTGGTTTGTCATATTTATTTATTTAATTGTTGCAAAAAAAATTTATCTATCTACCTATCTATCTACTCAGCACGTAATATGTACACACTAAAATAAAAAAGAGCATATACTCAGGTATTTCAGTTTCAAGGAAAATGTTGAAGCTAAGAGAAAACTAATAGTTTTACACCGGATAATTGGTAAAAAAAAAAAAAAAAAAAAAAAAAAAAAAAAAACATATACTCAGGTATTTAAGCTTCAAGAAAAAGGCTGAAGCTAATAAAATATGGATAGTTTTTTTTTCCGCCAAATGATTGATAAATTAAAAAAAAACTTCTGTAACCGAGAAAGGAACATACAATTTGTCCAATCCATAAGCAGGTCAACCCAGGTCACCTCCATCTCTTCAGTAGTGTTGTAAGGATCAAGGGAGGTGTGGAGCAATATAGTCATTTGTCGAATTGAACTAGTAATTCTACCATGGAATAAAAGTCTTGACTTGTCCCAAAACGGCAAACTCGGACTAGGATCCTTTGATGGTCGATTTACTCTTTCGATTGCTACAAAAATGAAAATTACTAGTATACTAGAGCATATAGGAGCGCTGTTATTGATGTTAAAAGTAAAGACCATTTATGTATAAACATGGGGCTCAGTACAGCATTAATGTCATCATGATTTAAATGTGTCTTTCCAAATACTGACAACTAATCTTGAATGAGAACTATAATTAAACGTAAAATTACAGATCTTCTTCGTCATGCCTGTTCACACAATTGGTCTTCTTTTGAATTGCATCCCTTTCATCTAAAAGGTGTCTCAAAAAGACTGTCGGATTTATCCCTCCCCCCTCCCTTGCTTGTCCTACAGAGACTTATTCCATCCAATAAACAACAAAAAAGAGACAATTTGCCTCAGTGGGTATATATATATATATATGTATAACTATTAATATCGGTATAGATTTGACATTTCATATGGGGAAAACGGGCTCCTTTTCAAGTTTAGGCAACGAATACGAAGAATATTAGATTCTGATAACAAGAAAATCCATTTTGAAATATCATGCAATATTTGAAAACTTGAAGTAGAAAGGACAATGAAAGTGAAATTTAACAATCTCTATTGGTTAAGTGGAAACTTGCACAAACACATATATCCTATAATGCCTATATATCTAAAAATAAAACAGCCATAATATAAATATACACCTGAAAAATGGGGAAATAGCTCCATACACAGTTGCGCAGGATTTTGGTGTGTCTAGGGGCAAAGATAAAAAAAAAGAAACGTGGGTGAAAAATCGCCAAAAATATGCCGGTTTCCATTGAAGTTACCTTTCAGTGTCGGCAAATTATTAATGTTCGAGTTTTACGGACAAAGGGCATTGTCAATTTTAACTAATTAATTTTATTTATTTATTTTCATGATTCAGCGTGGCAAAACTGACCAAAGCGTTACACTGCCCCCCATAAAACTTCATATTTTTGAAAACAATCACCAAAAATGGCAGAAAAAACATGGTTTTTACATATGAACATACTTAGGATGGGTCCATAGGACAAAACTTGTATTTTTGTAGTCTTGACATATTAACCTCAATATACGAGTCCGTAGGTCTTTTGGAGCTGTCGGTTATTGAAATCTCCGTTCACAACTTTTTAAAGCTTGTAGCCATAGGGGAAAGATATATAATAGGAAAAAATTCTTTATACAAACTCCCATCACTTAGCATTCACAGGTTTAAAAATTGTTCCAATTGTTGCCTGATACTCCTGTCCCCCAAATCCCGCAATTGTCACCTCGAGTCTCCAATTTTCTGAGGAATTTTAATATTTTACTAATATTCCCTATATATCCCATTTAATTTACACTCTTTTTCGGTTGTGCCATGTCCGCCCTTCAGTGGCGGTTCTGGCATCTCTTGCGCCCGAAACAAAATCGTAATTAGCGCTACCTCGGAATTCAGGCCAAATTTTAACAAAATATTCATTTATTAACAAAATTATTCCCAATTTATTACTTTATAAACAATTTGTTTTTTTCATTTTGCATTTAAAATATTTAATTTCCATTAATTCCCTTAAGTATTATAACAGCTAAAATATTTTTAATTAATTATTAATAACTAAAATTAATAATAAATGTACTTTATTATAATTTTTGATAAAATTTCAAAAATTACAAAATGATCATAACGGTTCGATTATTTATTTGAAATTTTGCGCCCCGGATAACAGCCACCTCTATCCCTCTCTAAGACTACCTTTGCCTCCCTGAAATGTCTTTTTGAGTAAAATTGTTATTTTGATTTTTCTACTCCACACCCGGGTTATAGATTGAAGAAGATTCTTAAAAAGGGGTATTTATTTATTAATAACTTATTTTATTTAAACTAAGCAGTTTTAAGCTTTTTTCCTTAACCGTACCCCTTCTCCTGTTACTATGGTCAATCCCACACACCCTCTCAGAGTATTTATCAAACTGTCAATTACATTAGCATTATACAATAATCAGTTATCAGAATTCTAATGAACGTAGGCCAGACATGAACACACGTGAGATGAGGGGGTGTCAAGTCGGTAAAAGCCCTCAAACATTGCGTGAATTATACGGCAAATATGTAAACTGTCAGGAAGATATGGGCGTTTGAGAGGATAGCCCGAAGATACCTATGTACAAATACGTTTTAAGTTGTTTTCCAGGTTTGTGTAACTTTTGTTTTTGTTCTGTTCTTTTTTGCTTCACCTGAAGCGAATTTGGCTCTAATAGAGCTTGTGATAGACTTTCGGAAGTAAATATTATTTAAAGTGTCTAACTATAGCTATTTAATCTTTGCTTTCACTGTGCATTTGAAATCGAAAGGAAAAATGTCAAAACGGCAACTCTGTGTACATGCTGAATATGATGAAACTGAGATCTGGAAGAAGTCTGGGATCTGGAAAGAGTCTGAAGTAATTACAATATCTTGTTTCCTCTACGATATTTTGTTTCCTCTTGTATAACTACATTCCTTTATTATTATTATTATTTATTTGAAAACCCGTCGTACAAAAAAAAAGAAGAAAAACGGAGCATAAAAAAAGAAAAAGTACAACTAAACACAAACAAATACACAACAAACACTTGGGAACATCACTGTAATAGCATCGGAGACCAAGGATAATTCAGCTTCGAAAGATACATATTATATACAGAGAATTGCTTTTCAACAGATATAACAGGATCAGCTAAGCTGAAAATTCTAACTAGATAAGAGTGGCGAGTCCATAAGGGAAAAGTAGAAGATTTTTTTTTCTGAAATGAAAGAAAACTGAACGAACTTACGACTTATCTGTTTTAGTAAACATTTAATGGGGTAGAACAACTGAGTTTAAAAGTTCCGAAAGAGGACAGTGGTTGAAACAAATCTTATTTGTCACAAAAGAACCATACGATAGCCCCACTCAGAGTTTGATGTGAGCTGTGAGGAGTTTTCGTCTACGCTTTATTGAGGAACCAATGGGGAGACCGAGGTAAGTAATGTGATCAATTGGCTAGATCACTGAGATTTTAGAGGTGAGAAAACGTCGTTAAGGCGCTAGATGATGCGATTTGAGTTCAAAATGTCGTCTGCATAAAAGACAAGAGACAAACTGAGACTGGCGAGGATGAAAGAAGAGGAAGTAGCAGACTGAGCATCTAGAACTCCATTGTTGAAGAGTAAAGGGGAATGGCACCTTGACGGGCACCTTTCTCGACATCCACAGAAATGTCAGGAGTGGGTGTGTGGTTAGAAGTATAATGGTACATTAGAGGACCACCCACATTAGAACACTAAGCCAACTGTAAGATGAGAATATGTGTCTCTAAAAATTCTGATGTATTAAGGGCTCAGCCTACGTTTTGCTGTATGGAGTAACATAGCGGCGTGAATTAGAGAATCAAACGCATTGCGCACATCGTGACATGCAAGCACAAGACTTGCTCCCGATAAACCAGAATCAATCAATGCATTCGCGACAACGGACAAAGCATAGGCGAAACCGACTTACGGCTGAAAAACAAACTGATATGGTCGAGCATAATATTTGCCGTTCAGATGGTCGAAGAAGAACAGTAGAAAAACCTTGCAGAAAGTAGTAGCCCCTGTTACAAGTCAAAACAATGAGCCCTGAGTTTACCTTTCTTTGGTGCTGGAGTGAGATCTCTAATCGAGAAAGAGGAAGGTAAAACTCCTTGGATTACAATCATCTGCATTAAAAAAAAAACAATACAAATAATAGTAGCCCAATGTCATGGAGAATACAAAAAGCGTTCACTTTACCTATCCCAGAAGATGCTTTAAGCTTTAAGTACAACATTGCTCGCTCTATCGAATCAACCAAGACAACAAAACTGTCTGAAGGACAGCTAGAAGAAATGCGTCAAGCTTTTCTTCAAATTCAGACTGAAGGGATGCGTCTGGCAGAGAAAAATTAGCAGAAAAGTACGCATTCAACTTGGAATCAGAAATATCATGGCCAGATAGTGGGGCATTGAGAGGATCTTTTGGAACACTTCTCTAGAAGGAAGTATGGGATTGTCAAGCTTGCTGGGAAGTCTCTTCAACTATCAAATTCATGTGCATGGTCAGTTCTTTTGCAAAATTTCGTCTGGTAGAAAGACAAATATCTGAAACCCAACCAGAACATGGGAACTCATACTGCAATCACAGATGGTACTAAAATTTTGATTTTCACCAAGCTTCAACAAAGCTCGGATTACTTGACCAATGTTTAGTGAAACCTCGGCGGATATGTTTGAGAGGTACAGCGGCTTTTTCTTCACATCGCAGGGCATGACAGATCTATGGAAGATAGATCTCAAGCAACACGCGTGTTTGATTGATATCAACTTGTGGGTTTCTCATAAGTATCTGGAATAGAGCATGAATCTTTTGTGGGACAGAATCCACAACAGTTGCAAATAAATCACATTGGATATTTTTCCAGTCCCTGTAAAACTCGGCCTGGGGCTGATGGGGTAGTGAAAAAGGAGCGGACAGAACGGAAGGATAAGAAAGAGACTCTGATATTGGAAGGTGGTCTGACAATTAGATGTCAGCAACGACGTGGACAGGTGACACCTGAAAATTTGTTGAAGAGACTACACGGTCAAGGTTTGATAGATGACCTGTTTCATGCAAGTAAGTGTGTTCAAGATCTTTCAGCAGAATCCTTAGCCGATTATCAAAATGCCAGACAAAATAGAAGCACACAATGATGATGTGTCAATTAAATGACAGTGGAACTCCCCGATAATAATACAGCTCTTATCTGACTGGCGAATCTTAGAGAGACAAGACCCTAATTTCTCAAATGCCGAGGAATCTGTATGTGACAAACAGAAATCCAGGCCAGTCATCGTAGTAATCTTTCGCCTGCTGCTGCTTCGCGAAATCTCTAGGCCCAAACGAAAAGCAGGTTGTCCCTGAATGGGGTGGGAGAATGTCGTAAGGAAAGATGTAAGGGAAATGGGAACTTCTTAGAGACGGTAAAGAGGGAGGCTTTGAACAGATTGGCATGGAGAAGGGGCAGGCATGGCTGTGTTGGCCCCAGGCAGCTTGGTGCTTCAGTGAGTTGTTAGTAGTAATAGTTTTCTATTTTCAAACATCTGATAACAAAAAAAAGTTTAAAATCAAATAGGCAAGAAGAGTCAATCTTTTGTCAAAACTGTGTAGAATTTTCTGAATCTGGTTAAAAAGATGAAGGTAATTGATACTGAAAGATGAAGGTAATTGATAATGAAGGTAAAGTAGAAGCTTCAAGGTTCAATCGGGTTTAATTAAAAAAAGGAAATAACTAAACTTAAAGTACACTGCTCTGTGAAGATAACTGATGAAGGCAATAGAAAAAAAAATCGGATGATTAACGGTAATTGGCTACCGAAGCGACCAGCGTGTAAATATTTATCAGGTATCCCCCCCACCCTTTCGTACACAATTTTCATTTTGAGACTTAAAATAACTGATAGTTCTATATTTGTCTCTTGTTCTTATTTTCTTACTTATTTTTTCCATTAATTTAGGTACTTCTGTTCATTCGTCTGTAAATTATTTTCTTTTTTAAGGAAAATCTATTTTAATTTAGAATGACATACAGGACTGAACATATTCAAAATTTTCTTGATTATTTTCTTGATTAATTTCAAATTACAGCTACTATAGTGTTTCTCTAGCCATTGTATATTCGACAAATATAAACAGGAATATTTTGTCCTAAGGTCAGAACTAGTTTTCAATAATATAAGGGAAATTCGTCTTTTTAAGATGAAGAATAAAGGTAACAGCTAGTTTCTGACGAGAAAAAAAAAAAAACGCCTTTTCTATTACCAAACTCATTTCATTTAAAAGGATAGCGAGCTAATTGCTATTGAAACCTATGGCATCCTTCTGTCGGCTAATTAAACTCTATCCAGAAATCAGATGAGGTTTTTACCAGAGGAAGAGGGGGAGGGGAGTCAGCAGCACGTTTTCCCAAGTGTCAAAACTAGTCATTTAAGATAAAAAAGGAAATCAGCTATTTTTGCTTAATTTTCCAACAAGTAAAAGCTAGTTTTCGTAAAAAAATAGTTTTAACCGCTAAAACTTATTTTTCTACAAAACACATGTCCAGGTAATTGTTATTCAAACCTATACTTTACTTTTTGTTGGCCAGAAAAGGGATGCGATTTTTTATTGCATTGGGGGAGGGGGAGTGAGGCAGCGTCTTTTTTCCTAAGGGTGACGGCTAGTTATCTATAATAAAAAGAAGTCTGATTTTCAAACAGTTCGTGGTAACGAACTGTAGTAAGGAGCGACCCGGCTCAATAGTAACCAAAACTCTAAAAAATGGAATTTTGATACCAATAGCTACATCATAAGAATCGCATTTTAATGCTGGTTTTAAATATATAAGTTTCATCAAGTTTAGTCTTACCCATCAAAAGTTACGAGCCTGAGAAAATTTGCGTTATTTTGGAAAATAGGAGGAAACATCCCCTAAAAGTCATAGAATCTTAACGAAAATCACACCATCAAATTCAGCGTATCAGAGAACCCTACTGTAGAAGTTTCGAGCTCCTATCTACAAAAATGTGGAATTTTGCATTTTTTGCCAGAAGGCAGATCACGGATGCGTGTTTATTTGTTTTTTTTTTTTTCCCCCAGGGTGATCGTATCGACCCAGTTGTCCTAGAATGTTGCAAGAGGGCTCATTCTAACGGAAATGAAGAGTTCTAGTGCCCTTTTTAAGTGACCAAAAAATTGGAGGGCACCTAGGCCCCCTCCCACGCTAATTATTTTCCCAAAGTCAACGGATCAAAATTCTGAGATAGCCATTTTATTCACCATTTTTTTTTTTACTGTTTTTAGAATTGAGAGAAAGAGTCAAACTTTAGCGTAAAGAACGGGGCGCTGATGAGGAAGCAGCCTCTTTCATATACGAAGTAATTTCTGTGCGTTTTAAGTTTTAATGTCGCTCCTTACTTTCAGTTAAAAAAAACTTGTTTTTTTTTATTTAATTAAGACAGAGAATGATGGTAAAGGACAGCTGAATTTTATAACGTGTTAAAGAAAATAAATGGAATAAAACTTATTTTCTATCATTTAAACCAATTTTCTAGAAAACAATATCAAACTAATTGCTATTAATCTTTGCTGTGCCTCTGTCGGCCAATCAGACTCGGTACCGAGACGATATTCTTTACTGGATTGGAGAGGTAGGAAGGGAGGGGGAGGAGGAGGAAGACAGCAGCTTAGTTTTCTAAAAATTCTATGTTGGTTTACATTTTAAAATGATCATTGAAAACCCCTATCTTGTAGTGTTACCGTTTACGAAGTTTCAACAATTTAATGATGAAACTTCAATAATAATGTTTTTATTTATTTGTTTTCAAAAGTCCCAAAATGTTACCAAAATTCCTCTTTTTGAAAGCTTAAGTTACTGTTAGCGAAGGTAGCTCTTTACTTATTAAAAGTTACCTATTTGAACTCACCCTGTAAAACAGAGTTTTTCAAGACGCTCTGTTACCAAAATTCCTTTTTTAGAGCTTAAGTTATTATTAGCGTAGGTAGCTCTTTGCTTATTGGAAGTTACATATTTGAAAGTTACCTATGTGAAATTATAGAGTATGAAAGCTTACCTAGGTTACATTGCGCTATAACTGGCTCCCAACAAGGTCCGTATGCGAGGCTAAAATACTCAAACATGCAATTAAAATCATGGTAGTACTTCAATCCACATAAGCTCCTCTCGACTACATCTGACTCCCATGGCTCCTCTATATGCACTTTATAAGTCCTCTTGGCCCTTGGCGCCGCTTCCATCTCTGCACCAGCCAGTCGGCCAATTATCACAAGTTTCTTGATGTCTACAAGAGGCTGAGGGAAGTCGCGGAGCTGGTAGCGCCAAGAAGAGCACCCAAATCGGACCTCCCGACACCAAAGAGTATTGAATTCAATGCCATCATCTGGCCAGGGCCTGAAATGAGTGCCATCCAAATAACTGCAGGAACTAATGCATTGAATCAATAAGTTTGCCTCTTTATTTAATATTTTGTTTTAATAGTGCAAATGTCTTCTTTAAGCATCTTTAGGCTGTAATATTAACTCTACTAATTTTTAAAGTTAAAGATCTAAGGATTAAAGAAGTATTGATTAGTTCTCGTATGATGTCTGAACAAAATCATTACATATAGTAGAAGTGGTCAGAAGTAAGGAATGGGGGTTGCTATCCCTTTGGGGACTAATACGTTTTGGTACCCTTTATTTAAAGAATGAATTCACAATAGAATACTAAGCATATTTGGACTCTATGGTTGCCATTCCTTGGGATTTCAGTCCTGGGACTTGGATCTTGCAAAAAGTACATATATTAGATATCACCCAAAAAGTATGCTAAATATATATGAATATTATTTTAATTATTTTTAATATCATCTTTATTATTTTATTAATTAATAATCAAAATTATTCACATTATTTCAAAGCCTGGGACCTTTTTTTATACATAAAAATTTTCCACAACAAAATCTTGGGATATTACTAAGTTTTCCGAGAAAATAGAATAAAATTTAAATTTAAAAATAATTAGTTTTTGCATTTTTTCTGTTTTTCTTTTCATGGTACAATATAAAACACAACAGAAATTCAAAGTCATTGGTCAAATATGTAAACCACTGATTTGTTGCTTCAAGACGCTCAAGCTGCAATGGATTTTTAAAATAGATGGCTAAAATAAAGTTGAATACCAGCTTTATTGAAAATGCAACACCCTCTATTAAATGCATACTTTTCGTGTTTTACGATGTTAACCGTTAGACGCATGAGCAAATATTTGAGAAACCCTTAGATACAAAATAGGGTAGAATTGGAAGCCATTTCAGAAACAAAAAGGCTAAGTACGACGTTGTGTTTCAAAATGATCATAAGGCAACTATAACATCATATTTGAAGTTAGTGTCTAAAAATCTTTAAAGCCCAATTTTGGTTATAACAAACGTCAGGTATGGAATATGGGCTTCTAAAAATCAATATTTCATGAGCTTTAGATTTATGACCTCTAACTCTGGTAAGACCTAAGGCCAATTTTGGTTGTAACAAACGTCAGGTATGGAATATGGGCTTCTAAAAATCAATATTTCATGAGCTTAGATTTATGACCTCTAACTCTGGTAAGACCTAAGGCCAATTTTGGTTGTAACAAACGTCAGGTATGGAATATGGGCTTCTAAAAATCAATATTTCATGAGCTTTAGATTTATGACCTTTAACTCTGGTAAGACCTAAGGCCAATTTTGGTTGTAACAAACGTCAGGTATGGAATATGGGCTTCTAAAAATCAATATTTCATGAGCTTAGATTTATGACCTCTAACTCTGGTAAGACCTAAGGCCAATTTTGGTTGTAACAAACGTCAGGTATGGAATATGGGCTTCGAAAAATAAATATTTCATGAGCTTGAGATTTATGACCACTATCTCTGGTACGACTTAAGCCCAATTTTGGTTGTAACAAACGTCAGGTATGGAATATGGGCTTCTAAAAATCAATATTTCATGAGCTTCAGATTTATGACTACTAACTCTGGTAAGACCTAAGGCCAATTTTGGTTGTAACAAACGTCAGGTATGGAATATGGGCTTCTAAAAATCAATATTTCATAAGCTTCTGATTTATGACCTCTAACTCTGGTAAGACTAAGGCCAATTTTGGTTGTAACAAACGTCAGGTATGGAATATGGGCTTCTAAAAATCAATATTTGATGAGCTTCATATTTATGACCTCAAACTCTGGTAAGACCTAAGGCCAATTTTGGTTGTAACAAACGTCAGGTATGGAATATGGGCTTCTAAAAATCAATATTTAATGAGCTTCAGATTTATGACCACTATCTCTGGTAAGACCTAAGCCCAATTTTGGTTGTAACAAACGTCAGGTATGGAATATGGGCTTCTAAAAATCAATATTTCATGAGCTTCAGATTTATGACCTCTAACTCTGGTAAGACCTAAGGCCAATTTTGGTTGTAACAAACGTCAGGTATGGAATATGGGCTTCTAAAAATCAATATTTCATGGGCTTCAGATTTATGACCACTATCTTTGGTAAAAACCTAAGGCCAATTTTGAAAATTCTTGGGCACATACTGTGTTTGTTTTCGAAGGCTCATTTAGCCATTTCAGTCAAATATTTTCAATAAATAACGTTTAGAAGTGTTCATTTAATGAAACAACCCAGAGCAGCAGGCCCATAGCGACATCAATATATTTACCTCAGCTTCACCATGTTTTTGTCTTTCTTTATGCTTTAGACCTTAGATCTTCCTGTGTCTCCAGAGGCACCCAAGGTGTCTAAGAAGAGTTTCCAATCGTCTCTGTAACTGGCGGCAGCGATATCATCCCACTCTGGCTGTAGGGACGCATAAAGTTGACGCATATCGCTGTTGAAGGTATCACGGAGTGTGTTTTTGGGTCATCCTCTGCGGCGAGTGCCTTTGGGTAGCCAAAAAATGCTTGCTTGGAAATTTTGGTGTCGAACGTGCGTAGTATGTGGCCTAGGTAGCTCCATCTGCGTCTTCGTAAGAGTTAACACCTTAAACCATTGACGTAAGAAAACAAAGAAAGGGAATAAAAAATGAAAAGAGAAAAAACAAATAGGTGAAAAAACCGAGGATTTTATCAGCCAGTAGCTAAATATGAAAAACAAGCAAATATTTCGACAAGGATCTCCGCCAAGTCGTCCTCAGTGCTCAAAGAAAACAAAGAAAAAAAAACCCAGCAAAATCTAACCTTTATAAGTGAACTACACGAGAGGAAGTCTTCCTCTCGAGAGAAAGTTTACCTATTTGTTTTTTCTCTTTTCATTTTTTATTCCCTTTCTTTGTTTTCATACTTCATGCATAGCCAGTATGGTCTCAGAACGTATTTAAACCATTGACCTCACCTGCAGTTCTGAAAGTGTCTGGTAGCTGAGAAATTACACGATAATTATGAGTGATTGGTTCCATTTATCTTGCAAACTGAGTTATACCGGTAGCCCCGTCTACTGTGTATAAGGCTCTCTACCTCGACAAGTTTCAGCCCAAACTCTTTCTGAACCTCAATAAACAACCCTTGTTGCTTTGAACTTCGAATTACAAAAATTTTAAGTGAAAGTATCACTACAAGAAAATCCAGCAGTTAGCTGGTTTCCGTTGATTGTTAGGATTAGGACCAAATGGCAACGGATGTTGACTGCTTGTGGAGTTATTAAGTTTTGCGTTTGAAGGGAAGAGAGTATATAGAGAAATTCAGACAGAACTTTAAAAAAACATAATAGCATTAAAAGAATTTGAGATGTAAATGTAACTTAAAGAAGTTCTTGCTTTTGTTGTTAAGACTTTTCTTCTACAATGCGGCAAGAACTTCTCATGAAAACGTGTATTTGTCTTACTTTTGCTTTCCAGACCTAAATATTTTAGGAAAACCGAGGCTTAAAATCAAATTATAACAAAGAGTAAAAAAGTTAAAAAAAACAAATTCCCTAAGACCAAGAGGCAGGCATATGCACCCTCCTCCCAAAGAAAATGGCGGACTGTAGAGCAGTAACCTTGTGAAAAGTACTGTTATATTACAATTCTTGGTGAATTGCAACAAAATAAACATAGGAACGTTTCTGTTCACTTGCCACACACATTGTCTCTGTTGGTAGCAATCGATGTTACCCTGTCACTCTTTTCACTAAACTCCATTTTCCTAAGCAGTACTCATAGATAATACCAGGCAGATATTAGTAGACAAGCCTGTTCTTTTCAATTGTCAACTTTTGATGAAAGCATATGAAGATAATTTCATGAACCACATAAATACTGCAGAAAAGAACCAAAAAAAACAGAAAGGAGTTTTAAAGGCCAACTTTCACAATCACAAAGGAGCACCTACCTCCCATCCCTCAGATTAAAAAGGGCTAGTGCAAAAGAACCACTAATTAAAATTAAACAAAATCTGACGTAGTATTTTTCCAATCTAGCTAATTGGGTTCACTTACCTAATGAATGAGAGAAATTTTTATCAATTCTGTCACTGATCTAGTGCTGTGCCAGCAACATCAGTTTTTTTTGGATCGCAAATTTTAGTAGAGCGACTCGACTTCGAAATTAGTATTTCTGCCTTTTTAATTTTTAGTAGGAAAATTGATCTTCCAACTTTCTCTTATAGCACTACAGAAGACAGGTAGTTGTCCTTTTGACATATCTTTTTGTTTCGTACACTACATTCGTTGGCCTTTTAAAACTCCGTTTTCGTTTTTCTTCTCTTTTGTTTTACTCTAAGCACCATATAAATTTAAAAACATTTTAGCTTGCAAGTAAAATACACACTACTAACCAACTTCGAAAAATACTGATTTGTATTAACACAGACGTAAAAATTTATTCGGTGTTTCCAATTATATATGTGCAAACGATAAGGTTATAGAAAACTCTTTAACACACATTTCATAGGATCCAAATAGAGCTTCAAAGGCGAGTTATAGCCCCAATTGACTAACTCTAAAGCCTCTCAGTAAGATATTTAATTTGGCATCCGTGGCTGTTTTTTTCTTTTATAAAAGTCTTTAGCCTCCCTCCGACAAGTTATCTCTACTTGTACTACAGCTTCAGTTGCTCTTTGATTCTCATTGAAGTAACTCAAATAGCTGCTTTTCCCTACGTGGATAAGTAGCGACAATTGTATTTATTATTATTGGTGGTGGTTTTTATTTGTTTTTAGTTTAGTTTTCTTTTAATTTTCTATCTTGTGCTGAAGACGCCTTGTTTGGATAAAGGCGAAATATCCGCGTTGTTTTAGTCTTTCAATTCTACTGGCCGTCGTCTCGTTTGAAGTTTTTTTTTTGTAGAGTTTTATCTCTCTTGGTTGTTTATTACTACAGCTCGTTAAGTTAATGCGTCTGACACTCGGAAAAATGGTACAGTTGGATAAGCGACAAGAGAAGACACCCGGAACAGAGTACTTGAAGAACGGTTTTGTAAGATTAATCCATGAAAAACCGGTTTGATCCTTTTAGAACGAAATTCAACAAACACGAATTAAGTGAGGACACAGATATAGGGTAAATAGCTGAAAAAAAGCATATCATGACCTAAGTTTTATTGAATGGATCCTCTAATAAAATCAAACAGCGAATGGAATCACAGAAAACCAAGAAGTCTCAGGGCAACCATTTTGAAACCGCAAACCCTAAAGGAATACATAAAGAAAGAAAGCCGCTAAGCCCAGCCATCAAGCTGTATACCAAATGAGACTGGGTGAGCTCAAAGCTCTATAGTAACTATACCTGGAATTATCATACTGAACATTATTTACGTTGAAAGAAACGCTTAAAACGAGCCTCAAACCCAGCCAGTACTAGCTTTTAAGTCTTTTCAGTTTATGGGAGCACTGACAATTTCTGTAGTCTGTATTTCTTAAGGAATTTTATTCCCGTTTCTACCACTTTTTTATGTTTTGATTAATTTTATAGTTAAGTTTGGAGCGTCCTTTTTACGACGTACTAAAAATTCTTATAAAAACCACATTCTTATCCAGCCCTAATTTACCGATAAAATCAGGGCAGAAAACTTGGGATTTCTCAACCTGCAATTTTGTTCTGCCAAACAAAGAAAACCCTGTACAAAGAGTTCAGGATGAAGATAAAAGGTCATACTCACGAATCGGAGTCAATTTTACGAATTGCTGAAATGGCTCTCTCTTTTCCATGCATTGAAGGATCTGCCATCGCAAAAATCTCAACATCTTTCACAAGCCACTGAAAAAGAGCTACTGACGGGGGAGTTGTACCATACATTTGGCGATGACGCAATATGTAAATTTCGGCTGTCTTTTGTGATAAGTTTCTATAGAGTTCTTCGATTTTTGCCTTGAACAGAATAAAAATACTTCTTAAGAAATAAGAAACATAAGTATGTGGCCATTAGGGAATACCTAGTTAAAAATAAATCCATGAACGTTAACAAAACGCAATCCAAGCTCAGAAATTACAATATCACCTGAAGCAAAAGTATCTCTGTTTGAAAGCAATCTTCCAGATTAAGTATCCTTTTAATTATGATTGATTTTACCTACTGATAATCGTTTACAATTATTACTTAACTGCTAAATTGATGGCCGAGGTCAAACTAAAGATTCCAGGTGTTAAGCCAAAAAAAAATTCTTCTATCAAAACCCTCAGATAAACACATTCTGTTAAATTTTCTTTTCATTTTCTAGACAATATGAAACTTGAATCTTACTTCTTACACTGCTGCTACTGCTACTGCCACCACATCGCAGTGACAAGCATTCCGCATTACCAAGACCAGCCTAGCTGCGTACAATTTCTCCCCATATCTATTCAGAGCTTAATTCTCTATACCCTCCTACGAACTTTCTGCTCCCTTTAAAGCTTTTCTTATGGCCTCTTCTTGTCCCATTTGTCACTGTCCAGCTTTTCGTTTGACCCCGGGTGAATTACCAATAAAATCAGCATTTATAGCATTTTAAAATCTACTCCTTTAAAGCTTTTCTTATGGCCTCTTCTTGTCCCATTTGCCACTGTCCAGCTTTTCGTTTGACCCCGGGTGAATTACCAATAAAATCACCATTTATGGTATTTTGAAATCTACTCCCTTTAAAGCTTTTCTTATGGTCTCTTCTTGTCCCATTTGCCACTGTCCAGCTTTTCGTTTGACCCCGGATGAATTACCAATAAAATCACCTTTTGTAGCATTTTAAAATCTAGTCTCTTTAAAGTTTTTCTTATGGCCTCTTCTTGTCACATTTGCCACTGTCCAGCTTTTCGTTTGACCCCGGGTGAATCACCAATAAAATCAACATTTATGGCATTTTAACATCTACTCCCTTTAAAGCTTTTCATATGGCCTCTTCTTGTCCCATTTACCACTGTCCAGCTTTTCGTTTGACCCCGGGTGAATTACCAACAAAATCACCATTTATGGCATTATACCATCCTTCATCCGCAAAGCCTGACCTAACCATATTACTTCTCTTCCATCATTGGCCTAGTAAGGGGAATTAAATCGTCTGATATACAATAATTCGAATGCGTAAGTAAAACTAGCCTTATACTTTTTCCCTGGAAAGTCTAGCATACCTTCCTCGGCCTTTCGATGTACCCAACTTCCAGAGCCACACTTAACTACTTACTTTAGCTGAGCTTCTAATATACTAACTGTAATTCTAAGATTTATCTTCCTATTATTCTGAACTTTGTCCACTACAACAAAACTTCCTAATACTTCTTAAATCTTCTTTGCATTCATGATTCTTATTAATAATTCTACCTATCAAAGCAAGCATGTTCACACTGGAAATTTTTTCGCTATATCCTACCTCTAATTCATTCTCATTTCTCCCGAATTTATGCTACTTCGGCTTATTAACATTATCAGACCTATTCTCAGACTATGCAAACTGGAATTTCAAGAAATTCATTCATTTCATAATTACTGTTATGCTGGCACTTAAATAAACTGTGCAATCGAATCACATGGGGGTTTTACCAATCCATATGATACAATGATCCCCCATAAAGTTTACTGTATTCTCTAAGTTCCATTCACAAATAATTTCACTATTTCGGTGGTTTAGTTAGCGCTATTTTTAGCCAATCAGAATTTTGATAGAATTTTTCACCCAATCAGAAACTTTCATGAGAAATCTAATTGGTTAAAATCAGCCCTAGCTGAATCTCTACAACTACTAGCCTACTAGCAATTCACTGCAGCATCAAGCTACTTGAGGCCAAAACAGCAACACAGGCTCCTCCTCCAGTCCAACCTATTCAAATCCTCCCTCTCTATACCCTCCCTAGAAGTTTCAATTTCCCTTAAATCTTTCTTGATGACATCTTCCTACCAAATTCAGGGACGACTTGCTTTTTGTTTGGCCCTAGATGGGTGGCCGACACGGACGATCTTTGGTAATCTATTATCCTTCATCCGCAGAACGTTTCCAAGCCATCTTACCCTTTCCCTAGTTCTAGCCATTATGGCACAACATCCCTAGATCGTGGTTTAAGTAAAATCCCATTGTGAATGGGCCTTTAAGACAAGGTCAATCAGAATAATACAAATGAGCAGCAAAAACTCAAACGTATTTGATTCCTGATCTCACATCGAATAAATCACTAACTTCACTTCTAGCATTAACCACAGTAATGTTATTCTTGTGCATAGCCCTTACCACTAAAAGTCCTTATCTGGTATACCAAGAAAAGATAGGACCTTTACAATTTCTTTTCAAAAAGTAAACAAATTGATAGTCTACAAAATATAGAACTATGAAGTTTCCAGCGCTTATTATTAATACAAGCGTAAAAACTTAGTCAATGCCACTTCCTTCCTAAAACTGCAACAAAATTCTACTACAAATTTATAGAGAGCCCCTCTTGGACCAAATTAGACTTCCCTTTTATACATATTTGGAATCAGCACAAAAAACCAATTGTTTTGATGTGTTACTATCAGCCCGGGTCGCCCTATTTGCAACCATTCGTTACCAGAACCGTTTGATCTAAATGGCACTAGTCCACCTTAGTCTGCCTCAATACCAGTGGTGTCAATTTTTATGGACGGGGGATGTATTTTCGCCCCTAGATGTTTGCTTCCCTTCTTGATTTGGAAATCGCAGTTTCTTCTGCTTTTATTGAAAAATAAATCTCTTAGGGCATTTTCGTTGAAAAAAAATGAAAATAAATAAATAATAGGTCCCCTTGATTTAAGAAATACATTTGAGCCACCCTGTCCCAACAGTTTATTAATTAATGCCACTGTTCGCCACTTCGCCTCAGTTTTATAAAATGGGAATATAATATTACTACTATTTGGTCTGGCTGCATCTTTCAAATATTTAGTAATTTTATCCCTAGCCTCCATTTTAAATCTGCCTAATTTATGCTTTGATGTCTTGTCTACTTCCCTTAATTCTTTCTTATTATCAGAAAATCTCTCACTGAAAAACTTCGACTACGCTTAAATCTTCTTTGCTGATATTTCAAGCAGTTTTCTAACCTTTCTTCCTAAAACAGCGTATTTTACTTCACAAATTATTTTCCCACTATAATTCGATCTATAGTTTATAATTTTAACGTCTTCAATTTCATTCCCAACTGCTCTTGGAACGTTCCTCTCAGATTATTGTTCTGAAGCATAAAATGTTGCAACTAACAGGCAATTAGTTTCCTAAATTTCAGCTTTAAATTAATTGCAGATGTTACTATATACCACAACTGCATGTCAAATTCACTTGAGACACAACTGTCTCCTTCAGTAGGTTCTAAGAAAGCAAATTTTGAGAACGAAATCCTGAAAAAGAAAAAGCTTTGAAAAATAGAAATACTGAAGAAAATGAAATCTCTTGAAGCATCATGTTTCATCCCACGTGTACATCGTTATAACATAGCATCCATGTGTGCGCTGCTATTACGTAACATCTCACGTGTACGCCACCATTACGTAACTTGAAAGTATGTACCATCATTACGTAACATCACCCCACGTGCGCGTCGGCATGAAGTAACACCCTCGTATGCACCGTCATTACGAAGCACCCACGTGTGCGCCGCCATTGTGTAACATCAACGTTTGCGCCGTCAAGAAAGTAATACCACTAAGATAAGAGTCCTTGCACTTTGTAGCCATAAAATGCACAAATAGAATTCTATTTATTAGATTATTGTACCTATAAAAATTTAACAGTCGACTTTTCCTTCCTACACCATCGGTATAGGTTAAAACCCAGTCAATGCCTATTTACCCCAACGTGAAATAAAGCCCCTTAATAAATACTTTGTTTCTAGCTAGGATTTTATCTATTTGTTCCTACAAATGTATGTAGAATTTACTCAGGTCACAACACTGTCTCAGTGAGTTCTACAGGGGCAAATAATCTAAGACTGATGCTTTTGCTTTATAGTCATTAAGAGTGCTACTTGAATTACATTAATAGTCCCAAAGCAACCCAAAAAAGGCTTACAAGCTTCCTTCTTCATCACGAATCTTAACCCATTTTAAAAATACCCCATCCCTCCTACACCAACAAATAAATTTTACAAAATTTAATTTCATGTTTGCTAACCCCTCAGAAGAGGGTTCTGAAACTCATAATACATCCAATTCGTAACGCCTAAATTCATATTCAAAATTTCTATATGGTAGTTGTCTTCAAACGCCGTAATGTTCCACGCCCCAATTTTTATATCATCACACTCAATCGCAGCGCCAAAACCACAATAAAAGCAAAAAATGTCGCCATTAAGGACTAGGAGCCAGTATATTCCTGTCAACCAAAATGACCCTTGGACATCAAATTGAATGGCTGCTTTGTACTGGTTTAGATCTTGATGGTCACTACTGAGTTGCAGCGCTTAACAATATACGCCTATCAAACAAGTATCGATGTTCTCCTATCACAGGTCTCTGACTCATCATATACTCATGACAATAACATTAAACACGATCCAGAGGTAGGTCATAACAAGAAAACGTTCGCCAGAAGGAGGGTAAACGGCCTAAAAAAAACCTAGTACAAATAAACCCAGAAAACAAGTCGTTACTCAAAATACAGTGTAATACTATGTCATTTATAAGGTATAATTTCTTCTTTAGGCGTCGATCCTCAAGGCCACTGTGCGATACTGTTCGCAGCCATGGTTCTGGTTAGGTTAACTAGTGAAAGGTTCACCGGCACACTGCTATAAAGCCCAAAAGGTGGGATTTCTGCTAATGATTTGGACGAAGAGAGAGGCTTTCAACGGAGCGAAAAACAACGACCATCTCGAAACACCAGCTTTTTCTAACACGCCTATCCTCGTCTCCCCAAGCACAGTTCTTTTAGTAAAAAAAATTCCATGGTTTTTAATTTTTACCTTGATATGGTGGAGTTTGTCAAACCTTACAGGTAGGACGCCCTTCAAATAGGAGGGTTCTAACTTCCAGTCCTAGTATTTACCTGGCTTCACTCATATTTTCATAAAAAAAAAACAATTTTAACGCAAAAAAATATAGATCTTAATTTCTCTACAGACGTTTCTCAAATCCTTCTTAGAATATGTTAGAAGATATTCACACCGAACGATGCAGGTTTGTTTCTCCCTAAGAAAGAAGAGGGAAAAAAAGCAGATCCTAAAAGATAATAAGATTAAAAATCCTTTGTGTTCCGTACAAAGTTTAAACAATAAATACTGTGTCATGGGATTCATATGCGTTTTTTGGATGTAACAAAGGGAAAAACACTCACAGGTGCTAAGCATTGGCCAGCCTTCTTTAGCTCTTCAATTTTTCCATCAAGAGCTTTCTTCCGCTTCAAGCTTTCTTTATATTCATCTTCTAAGAGTTCATAGTTTGCACGAAGCATTACTTCAAACGGGTCATCTGCCAATTCCATTGAGAAGCAGCCAACTTTTATGCGCAGATCTCGCGGCAGCTCACTTTCAGCCATAAATAGCTGATTTCCGTTAGTTCGATGAACTTTCCTAAGCCATTTACTAACCCCCATTAAATGTTCACTGAAAGAATCTGCAAAATTGTAACCATGCGGGAAATATAGACGAAATGTGCCAATGTCAACAATCCTGAAACATTTCGAAATGAGATCAGCTTTACTTTTTATATACAGGTTGTACACACAAAAATAATTCAGGTACTAAAGAGATGAAGATAATTTAATTGTATTTACAAAATAGAAACCCAGTCGGAACTAAGAGCTTGCCAGACGACAGACTTGAAAAGGAAAAGAATTGCAATATGAAAAGTTTCCGAAGGACTGGACAAAACATAGTTTGACCCCTCCCCCCAGTCACAAAATCAAGTCCACTTAGCCCCCCACCACCAAAGGCAAACTTTCCTAGTAAGCTCTAACCCTATCTCCAAGTCATGACATAAAACAAGTCATAAATACTAAACTTCTTGAATGAGATTCCATGCAATCTCCACAGGTAGATATATAAATCGATAAGTGCGTTTTAAAGCCAAAAAATACGGCCATGAACACAAAAAAGGCAAACACATCATAAACTTACATCAGCGACTCTCACAAAACACTTAGACTAAACACAACGTTTATCTAATGCTAGTACTTAATGCTTAATACGGTCATGTACACTAAAAAAAGCACATATGTAATGAACTTACATCAGCCATCATCAAAACACTTAAGTGAAGCACAAAAAAGGCAAACACATCATAAACTTACATCAGCGACTCTCACAAAACACTTAGACTAAGCACAACGTTTATCTAATGCTAGTACTTAATGCTTAATACGGTCATGTACACTAAAAAAAGCACATATGTAATGAACTTACATCAGCCATCATCAAAACGCTTAAGTGAAGCACAAAAAAGGCAAACACATCATAAACTTACATCAGCGACTCTCACAAAACACTTAGACTAAGCACAACGTTTATCTAATGCTAGTACTTAATGCTTAATACGGTCATGTACACTAAAAAAAGCACATATGTAATGAACTTACATCAGCCATCATCAAAACGCTTAAGTGAAGCACAAAAAAGGCAAACACATCATAAACTTACATCAGCGACTCTCACAAAACACTTAGACTAAGCACAACGTTTATCTAATGCTAGTACTAAATGCTTAATACGGTCATGTACACTAAAAAAAGCACATATGTAATGAACTTACATCAGCCATCATCAAAACACTTAAGTGAAGCACTATATTCCCTCAATACTAGATTTTTTTTTCTATTAAACATAATCTCCAGATACCTCGCTATTCTACAAATACAAAGAGAAGAATCGGAAAGAGACAGATGGGTCTATGACCAGTAAAGGAAAACGAAGAGAACAAAAATCAAACGAATATTTCGTCCGTATAAAACAAGGCGCCTTCGGCGTAGAATAGAACAAAACAAAAAACAACTAGAATATAAAACTAAATAATTTAAATAAAAAATATATATATATAATATATATATGAACATCACCAAGAGCGGAAAACTATAGTGAACAAGATGGGCCCCGGATTTCACAAAACCCTAATTCAGCTGAAGGTCCCAGGGACTTCTTCAGGTTGGGACATTGTAGCAAATTCCCAAAGATGGTAAAACGTCATTTCTAACTTCATTCTTTCTTTCCATTGAAAAACGTAGCTACTTTACTTAAACATGGAGCTCAAAATATGTTTAAATATCTAATGCATTTAATGGATTAAATAATTTAGTTTAACACCCGTTTTATTGGAGTCGTATTTTAATTAAATATGAACAATAATATTGTTCCTTATAGTTCTCCTGATTAGATTGGTTTCAACTTCCATTAGTGTCTCTCCAATATCAATATGATGATAGTGATGATATTGTTTATTAAGACTATAAAACAGTTTTATTGTTCCGGAAAATTTAAGTTACTATGAAAATTTAAGAAGTTACTAACACCAAGACTTCAAAGTCGTTTCCAAGAATTCCAGTAATTTCCATATACTTGCCCCTGCTTTACTTTGAATCCCCACCCCAAATAGATTTTTCTGCTCCACCCCAGGACTACAATCATTCGTAATTGTCTGCTCAGCTTAGAAGATTGTCACCATCGATAGCGATATTTTTCATTTAAGACACATACACTCAAGGATATGCTTTGGACCTGTACTTCCTCTTAGAGTATCCTTTAGTGATTTTTCTCCATATTTCTTGTATAGCTTGCATATTTTTTTTTCTGCACCCACATGAATGTTGGAAAATGAAAATATCATCAGGAACAAACAAAACAAAAAACGGTTCAGTAACCGGTTAGTGTAAATACTCACATAGCTTACTGAAGCCGTTCGCAGCCTTCTCATTCTACATTTAGCTGTTCATCACGATCTGTTCATGACGACATTCATCACCCACATGAATATTAAAAAAAAATATCATCAGAAAAAAAAACGGTTCAAGTAACCGGTTAGTGTAAATACTCACGTAGCTTTGTTGCTCCGCAACTGGAGCCGTTCGCAGCCTTCTCGTTCTACATTTAGCTGTTCATCCCGATCTGTTCGGGCAAAACTTAATTCTCTAACTGTAAGTATTCTTTGATCATCGAATACCAGTTCACCTGCAGATACATTGATTCGCATCTTATTCTTAGAAATCATCAACTGAGATGACCCTGTAAATGAGCAGCATGTCAAAAGAACTCCGAAAACCGCATAATAAAAAGGAGGAATAATACCAAACTGGCAAAAAGGGTAAAATAAAAGTTTAAAGGCACCGTGTTTTGCTTCTGACTTCTATTGGCTCCTGAATTTTCTTCTAAATTAACCAACGTTTGAGGAATACATCTAGATTTCACCACTGCGTTTATGGGCTATATTTTTTTTCTGAAGAAATTTCATGAAGACAATCCTGGTATTATAAAAATGAATAATTTATCTTATGGCTGATTATGGTGACTGAACGTGAATGAAACTGAAAAAGTTTTGGTTAATTATTCTCCATGGTAAACAGACATGATAAAGAATGGATCATGGAAACATGATGGAGGAAACATGGAAACATCATGGAGGGTCAGAAGCTGAATAAAAAACGAAGTTGCACAAAACACAATATATGCGTGTAAAGTTCGGAGTAAAGTCGCAAAAAAATGGATATTTTGAAAGGGGAAATTGGCCCTGCACCCTTTTCTCCTCTTATATACGTTTTATAGGTTTATTTTAAGTTAGACGAGCGTTGGAGGGGAAAAAGAGCCCCAGCAAGAGGAAGGGGCAAATTAATGAGAACAATGAACTTTACAGAAATTATGTAGGACCTAGGAAAATCGGGTATTCTAAAGCAACTGGAAAGATACGTATAGATTTTGTCAGTCCGTTTATGGTCTATATTTATATTTTCTGGAGGAATTCTACATAGGCAATCCTGATATTATCAAACAGTTCGTGGTAACGAACTGTAGTAAGGAGGGATCCGGCTCAATAGTAACCAAAACTCTAAAAAATTGAATTTTGATATCAATAGCTACATCAAAAGAATCGCATTTTAATGCTGATTTTAAATATATAAGTTTCATCAAGTTTAGTCTTAGCCATCAAAAGTTACAAGCCTGAGAAAATTTGCCTTATTTAGGAAAATAGGGGGAAACACCCCCTAAAAGTCGTAGGATCTTAACGAAAATGACACCATCAGATTCAGCGTATCAGAGAACCCTACTGTAGAAGTTTCAAGCTCCTATCTACAAAAATATGGAATTTTGCATTTTTTGCTAGAAGACAAATCACGGGTGCGTGTTTATTTGTTTGTTTTTTTTTTTTGTTTTTTTTTTTTTCCCAGGGGTCATCGTATCGACCAAGTGGTCCTAGAATGTCGCAAGAGGGCTCATTCTAATGGAAATGAAAAGTTCTAGTGCCCTTTTTAAGTGACCAAAAAAATTGGAGGGCATCTAGGCCCCCTCCCACGCTCATTTTTTTCCCAAAGTCAACAGATCAAAATTTTGAGATAGCCATTTTGTTTAGCATAGTCGAAAATCATAATAACTATGTTTTTGGGGATGACTTACTCCCCCACAGTCCATGGGGGAGGGGTTGCAAGTTACAAACTTCAGCCAGTGTTTACATATAATAATGGTTATTGGGAAGTGTACAGACGTTTTCAGGGGGATTTTTTTTGGTTTTGGGAGTAGGGTTGAGGGAGGGGGCTATGTGGGAGGATCTTTCCTTGGAGAAATATGCCATGGGGGAAAAAAATTCAATGAAAAGGGCGCAGAACGAATCTGGTCACGTTAGAAAAAAACGTCAAATTAAGAGCTTAATATACAATGCTGGGTGTTCGGAGCCTCTCTATTATGGAGTATAATTTCAAATAACACAACTATACGAGCGATAGAACATATATACCACAACCATAACTCAACTAACGAAAGAACTGCTAAGAGATAACACAACTATAAAGCGAAAATACACGAACTAAGAGGTGGAAGGGGCCCAGAGAAAAAATATAATCCTTTTTCAATTTTGAGCCTAACTTCCGCAAAGGAGTAATAATGTCAGAAGCCCCGAAATACCGAATTATTTTCTTTTCAAACAGTTCGTGGTAAGGAACTGTAGTAAGGGGCGACCCGGCTCAATAGTAAAACTAAAAAACGGAATTTTGATGCTAAAAGATACATCAAAAGAATCGAATTTTTACGCTAATTCTAAATATATAAGTTTCAATTAATTTAGTCTTTGTCATCAAAAGTTACGAGCCTGAGAAAATTTACCCTATTTTGGAAAAAAGGGGGAAACATCCCCTAAAAGTCATAGAATCTTAACGAAAATCACACTATCGCATTCGGTATATCAGAGAACTCTATAGCAAAAATTTCAAGCTCCTATCTAAAAAATGTGGAATTTTGTATTTTTTGCCAGAAGACAAATCACGGGTGCGTGTTTATTTGTTTGTTTGTTTTTTTTTTTGTTTTTTTTTCCCAGGGGTCATCTTATCGACCAAGTGGTCCTAGAATGTCGCGAGAGGGCTCATTCTAGCGGAAATGAAAAGTTCTAGTGCCCTTTTTAAGTGACCAAAAAATTGGAGGGCAAATAGGCCCCCTCCCATGCTCATTTTTTTCCAAAAGTCAACAGATTAAAATTTTAAGATAGCCATTTTCTTCAGCATAGTCGAAAACCATAATAACTATGTCTTTGGGAATGACTTACTCCCCCACAATCCCTGAGGGAGGGGCTGCAAGTTACAAACTTTGACCAGTGTTTACATATAGTAATGGTTATTGGGAAGTGTACAGACGTTTTCATGGGGAATTTTTTGGTTTGGGGGGTGGGGTTGATGGGAGAGGGCTTTGTGGGAGGATCTTTCCTTTGAGGAATATGTCATGGGGGAAAAAAATTCAATGAAAAGGGCGCAGGATTTTCTAGCATTACTATAAAAAAAACAATGAAAAAATAAACATGAAAACGTTTTTTCAAATGAAAGTAAGGAATAGCATTGAAATTTAAAACGAACAGAGATTATTACGCATATGAGGGGTTCTAAAAATACTTTAGCATAAAGAGCGAGGTATTTAGGAGGAGATAAATACCTCGCTCTTTATGCTAAAATATTTTTAGTGATTTCAACTATTTATTCTACGGCCTTTTTGATTCAGGGGTCATTCTTGAAGAATTGGGACAAAACTTACGATTTAGTGTAAAGAGCGAGGTATTAACGAGGGTACAAACCCCCTCGTACACATAATAAAAATATAAGAATATAAAAGTTTGTTACGTAAGTTAATTCTTAAGTTACGTATATTTTTTACTAATAAAAACGTTCGTTGAATATTAAAAGTTCTAGTAGCCTTTTTAAGTAACCGAAAATTGGAGGGCAGCTAGGCCTCCTTCCCCACCCCTTATTTCTCAAAATCGTCTGATCAAAACTAAGAGAAAGCCATTTAGCCAAAAAAAATTAATATACTAATTTCATTTCAATAATTTATGTGCGGAGAGCCAAAATCAAACATGCATTAATTCAAAAACGTTCAGAAATTAAATAAAAAAAACTAGTTTTTTTAAATGAAAGTAAGGAGCGACATTAAAACTTAAAACGAACAGAAATTACTCCGTATATGAAATGGGTTGTCCCCTCCGCACTCCCTCGCTCTTTACGCTAAAGTTTTTAATTGTTTTAAAAAGTAGAATTGTGGCAAAGAGTCAAACTTTAGCGTAAAGAGCGAGGGACTGCGGAGGGGACAACCCATTTCATATACGGAGTAATTTCTGTTCGTTTTAAGTTTTAATGTCGCTCCTTACTTTCATTTAAAAAAACTAGTTTTTTTTTTATTTAATAAAGATAAAGAGTCTAGCCCATAGCCAGAGTCTGGTGGCTGAACACTGACAACAAAATTGAAAAAGTGAACAACTTGGTATGCTACAAAGAAACATTATTAGCACCATTTTTTTGTTTCTGAGCGTCCAAGAGCAACTGAGTTTTGTTGAAGGATACGCATATATTTTGCCACTCTATCTAGCGGCTATATGTTTTATTTACTTTAGTAGCCCTCTAGTGGCGACTTGTTCCCCATGGTAAAAAGAGGGCATAAAAGCATCTTTATTTGCTTCTTAGTCTTCCAAAGCAACTGAAGATTGGCAAAACAATCGTATTTACTATGTCAGTCCATGAATCAGCTATATGTCTATATGAGGTAAGCTATACGATCTATATGTATTTTGCCAGTCTAGTTATGGGCTATACTTTTTGTTTACTGGAGGAGTTCCATGAAATCGATAAATGTGTGACAACTTAAACTCTGAGATAGAAATTAACAGCAAAACTACTTTTTTGCTTCCTGGGGCTTCAAACACAATCCTGGTGTTACAAACACAAAACTTTTGGCTCATAGCCAAGTCGGGTGACTAAAGATGATTGGCAACAAAAAAAAAATATGTAGTAGCTGGTTTTCCATACTAAAAAGGAAGGTTAAAAGCCCGATCTTATGCTTCTAAGTGGCCTAAATCAACTGACATCTGGAAAAGAAAGACAAGGCAATCGACCACTAAGTTTATGGGCTATATTTTTCTGGTAATAACTAATCATTAACAGAGTGGCAGTTCGAGGCCTGGGCAGGGGGCAGCTGCCCTTCAGCTTTTCTGACATCTGAAATTATTTATTTTATTTTACATTTCTACACTCCTGTGACATACCTTCCCCCAGATTATGGGGCCTAAAACCTCTACTGCATTAACATCAATAATTTCTAGCAATAAGGAATCGTTAATAAATGGAATTATTTATGAAAACAGCGAAGCAACATAAATAAACACAAAATAAATACATAGACGAATACATAAAGATAAAATAAACGATGGAATAGTCCAAACTGTAACATATAATGAATGACTGCATTTAAAGGCATTTTCCAGGCCGTATACATAGATATACAACAACAAACAACAAAAAAAATAAATCATGTATAGTGCAGTATATTTTTAACAAATATAGTATATCTTTTACTAGGTATTAATTATTTGTTGGAAATAGTTAGCGACAGCGGCAGGGCCGTATCCAGGATACATTTTTATGAGTCGGACAAACATTTTTTTTGGAGGGGGGTGTAGATCAAACCCCCTACCACCACCACCCCCAAGATACGGCCTTGAACTGCAGTTCTCAAATTAAGAGTTAGAATTTCAAGGTTGTCTTGCAAATCATAGAATTAAATATACTTCAATTATAACCTATCAATGCCATTCAAGTGTCCAAGACAAAAAATCCATTTAGGCTTTAAAAGTTAAAGTAAGCAGGAAAGTAGAAATGAAATCCGGTTATTTGAACTAATTATGTTGAAAATTACACAAAAATATACACCTTACAACAAGAGCTAAGAGCTCATATGGCACTTGTGACGAGGCCGGAAGAGCCAAGAGCTCATATGGTATGAGCTCTAGCAAAATTCTAAGAATCAATTGATTAATTTAAAACGAAAATCAGAGGCTTAATGCCGGTCGGGATTTAAAATAAGACCTCTGAGGCAGGAGGTTCTTCTAAATACCAAGATTCATTAAGATCCGATCACCAACTCGAAAGTTATAAATACCTCATTTTTTCTAATTTTTCCTCTCCCTTCAGCCCCCTAGAAAGTCGAATCGGGGAAAACGACTTTATCAAGTCAATTTATGCAGCTCTCTGACACGCCTACTAATTTTCATTGTCCTAGCACGTTCAGAAGCACCAAACTCGCTAAAGCACTGAACACCACCCCCTAACTCACCCAAAGAGAACGGATCCAGTACGGTTACGTCAATCACGTATCTACGACATTTTCTTATTCTACCCACCAAGTTTCATCCAGATTTTTCCACTCTAAGCGTTTTCCAAGATTTCCGGTTTCCCCCTACAACTTCCCCCAATGCCAACAGATCTGGTCGGGATTTTAAACAACAGCTCTGAGGCATGAGTTCCTTCTAAATATCAAATTTCATTAAAATCCGGTCACCCGTTCTTCAGTTAAAAATACTTCAATTTTTCTAATTTTTCCAAATTGACACCACCCCGCTCCCCCAAAGAGAACGGATCCATTCCAATTATGCCAATCACGCATCTATGACTAGTGCTTATTCTTCCTATCAATTTTCATGCCGATCTCTCCACTCTAAGCGTTTTCCAAGATTTCCGGTTTCAAATATTTCTGAATCCCCCTCCAGCCCCCTATGTCCCGGATCGGATTTGAATTGAAAATGGAGCATCTGAGACATAAGATCCTTCTATATATCAAGTTTCATTAAGATTTGATCACCCAATCGTACGAAAAAGATACCTCAATTTTCACGTTTTCCAAGAATTCCGGTTCCCCCTCCAACTCCCCGCAATGTCACCATATGGTCACCGGGATTGAAAATGAGAACTCTAAAGCACAAGATCCTTCTAAATATCAAGTTTCATTAAGATCTGATCACCCGTTCGTAAGTTACAAATACCTCATTTTTTCTAATTTTTCCGTATTACTCCCCCCCCCCCCCCAACTTCACCAAAGAGAGCGAATCCGGTCCGGTTATGTCAGTCACATATCTTGGACTAGTGCTTATTCTCCTGCCAAGTTTCATCCTGATCTCTCCGCTTAAAGCGTTTTCTAAGATTTCCGGCCCCCCCCCCAATGACACTGAATCCGGTCAGAGTATAAAATAAGAGATCTGAGTTACGAGGTCCTTCTAAATGTGAAATTTCATTAAGATCTGATCACTCCTTCGTAAGCTAAAAATACCTAATTTTTTCTAATTTTTCAGAATTAACCCTCCCCTCAACTGCCGCAAAGAGAGCGGATCCGTTCCGTTTATGTCAATTACGTATCTAGGACTTATGCTTATTTTCCGATCCCTCCACTCTAAGCGTTTTCTCAGATTTTAGCCCCCCCCCCCCAACTCCCCCCAATGTCACCGGATCCGGTCGGGATTTAAAATAAGAGCTCTGAGACACGATATCCTTCCAAAAATCAAATTTCATTAAGATCCGATCACCCCTTCGTAAGTTAAAGATACCCAATTTTTTCTAATTTTTCCGATTTAACCGTCCCCCCACTTCCCCCTCCCAGATTGTCGAATCGGAGAAACGACAATTCCGAATTTAATCCTGTCTGGTTCCTGATACGCCTGCCAAATTTCATCGTCCTAGTTTACCTGGAAGTGCCTAAAGTAGCAAAACCGGGAAAGACAGACAGACAGACAGACAGACAGAGCGACAGACAGACCGACCGACAGAATTTGCGATCGCTATATGTCACTTGGTAGATACCAAGTGCCATAAAAATTAGGAAGTCGAAGTCGTTAATTCTGTTTTTAATTAAAAACTTCCATGTGCAGTTACGCAGTTTTTAGTATTAGCGGGCGCTAAATAAAAAAATCAGAAAAAAATTAATAAGTGAATAATTCAGAAAAAAATTCCACGATTTAACGTGGTAACACTGACAAAACTGTGACATTACCCTATTAACTTCATAATTATGAAACAGCCAGAAAGAAAAATCTTAGCAAATCGCGGTTTTAGGTGTGAATAGACTTAGATGGGTCCAGAGAAAAAAAAACTTTTGTTTGAGTGTCCTTAGTACTTCGAGTTTTATTTACTAGCCTGGTTAACCAAAATTCGGTTGATTTCAATCTATACAGCATATTATTTTGTTACTGACTGCAATTTGCCATTTAGTGCAATTGGATTTCTGCCACCGAGTTATTTTAGATCAAGGACCACGAAGAATACTAATTCTAAATCAGCCAAGAAAAATTCAGGTTAAGGTTAACAAATTCCCCATAGGTTAGTTTAGAAGAGTAAATTTTTTTTTTAATTCTAAAAATCCACAAAACTGAGTTCAGTACTAGGGTAGTTGAAAATTGTGGATCTACGGTTTTTTATCTGGACATTCAATTGGCGAGCATAGACACAGTTGACTAGATCTATAAACCACAGCTAAATAAACCACAAATCCATAAACTACAAGAAAAATAAATCGAGTCCGATTAGGACAGTTGCAGAATAGGATATACAGTCCAACCTAGCGAGCTACAACAAAGAAGCCGTTAAAGACACGAATCAGGTTGTTTTCCTGCATGGGAGGGGGATTTATTTGAAATTAAGTGGACTCAAAAAGATGCTCAACAAAATCACCTAAGTGGAGACACCTAGGATATTTTTTCGGTTAAGTGGCGAAAAATCATGTTCTAATAACAACGTATTGGGACAGACCCCTTTTTCCTGCAATTCTTAAACTCGTAAACACATTATTCCTAGGGCAGAACTAGGGTATATTGTCATAGAGCTAAGGGATGAAAGATTGGATTGATTTCGGGTTGATGCTTGACGGACAATGTCCACTGGACTTGTATGCAAAATAGGGGGCTGAATCTGCTTGGACTTACAGGCGAAAAAGTGACCTAAGCCTAATAGACTTGGCTGCTTATAGTCTCAGGTGGAGTACTGTGTCATAGGATGGACACTTGACCAACAAGTACCCTGGACTCACAGGAGAATGGCGGGACCTATAGTGACATTCAACACCATACTTAAGTACACAGTATGTTTTGCTTACTTGTATTTTAGCATTGTATCCTTTTTTTTTTATATATTTTCTGCCAATTGAGCAGCAAAAATGGGAAAATTCTCCTAAAATGAGGGTTAAAATTAAGTTATCCTGCAGTACTGACAATAATGATAAATTACACACACAAAAAAGATAAATAGAACAAGAAAACCACTATTTATACAAAACACAAGATTCCTCTTGACCTAAAACCTATATCAAAACAAAAACTGAAGTAGTCTCTATGTATTCATCACTCCTATCGTAGAATTTAGATTTTCTTGTTTTTGGAAAAAATACATTTAGAAAAATAGCAGAAACGAATTTCACAGAGAGGGTAGGATTTGTGCATCAATTATCTATACTTTACAGAAGTATCAGTCCATGCAATACAACTGTGTATCAAAACATATCGAGTATCAAGCAACACCATAGTATCACTAAAATTATTTGTTAAATTAAAGTGTTAAAATAAAAAAGCTCCGTTTGTTAAAAGTTTTGGGCAATTACAGTGGACATTAGATATTTTAGAATTGAAGTGTACCTTACCCCCTCCCTTTCCTTGGCTTGCTATATGAGTTTAGATAAAGATCAAAGAAAGTACTGTCTGAGTAGCAATTATTTAACCTACAGAAACGATATTAAGCCAGGTCACTATATTCACCTGCAATAATGTCCAATATATTCTCTTTCGACAAAACACAGCTAATCTTCAAATTCTCCAATGAGATTTCAACCGTTTTCTTCTGCGCTGATAAAAGTGTTGGAGGGGCGCTACTCCCATTGGACCACGAAGTTTTGAACTGTTTAGCATCTTCAAGTATTCTTATAATAGTCAGATGTGTGGAAGTCGTCCAGTGACCAGACAGAGGGCCATTGAATCCTACAGTCACAAGAGGCAGTTTGCTCTGGTAAGACATTTTTTCCATGGATAAACAACAAGAAACTATTTCAGCAGATGGTAGACATACATAAGACTTAGAAGGTTGAAGGTTCGACGCTTTGCAATTTTCAATTGTACAAACAAACTTCTCGTTCAATCGTTCAGCAGCCCATGAGTCAATACGGAAAACAAAACCAACTGGAAAGAGGAAAACAGAACTATTTTAAACATGGATATCTTCAAAGACCACACTGCCTTTCCATGACGAAAGTAAAACGGTTCAAAATAGGGATGAAACCTTTTAATTGACAGTGAGTATATAAAAATTATTTAACTGGATATTTCGAACACATATACAGTGTTTATCATCAGCAGTAAAAAAAGAGTTTTACTGCTGATGATGAACACTGTATATGTGTTCGAAATATCCAGTTAAATAATTTTTATATATATTCGCTGTCAATTAAAAGGTTTCATCCCTATTTTGAACTGTTTTATTTTATTTTAAACATGTGAAGCATGCATAATTAAATGAACACAGGATGATCTTTTTTTTTATAGAAGAGAAAAAAACTAAAAAAAGAAAATGCTCTAACAAAAATTCAAAGTAAAACATTTAGTCGTTAGCACACAGTTTAATCTTGCACAGTCCTTCGCAAGATTTACACAAACATGCGGAGTACTAAGGGAGGGGGTAGAGGGGGAAACCCATACCCCCTTGGCCTGGGTGCAATCAACTTGTTTATACTTGTTCAAAAAGCTTTGTGAACAAAAACTCATTAAAATTCTGACGTACGATTCCCCCAAGTAACGAAAAGAAAAAGAACCATCAAAATTATAGTCATCAAAAACACCCTATCGAGCAGATTTTGAATAAAGTGGATAATTTAAGTCAGAACTGGACACCCTGAAGAACATTCAACTATTCTGACCGAATAGCATTCATTCTAAGGCCTATTTGGTTTTTTGCACATAGGCTAATCTTAAGATTTTTTTTATTTTGATTATTCGTAAGAAAAAAAGACCTTCATATGCAGTTATGGAATTTTTGCTAGCAGTGGATGCAACACTGACAAAGAGAAACGTCAGTAAAAAAAATCTGCAAAATGATAGAGAAATCTCTCTTTAAATGATTAAGAAGTTTAGTATATATATAGTATGAAGTTTAGTAAAATAAAATGTTTTAATACTTACATATAAATCAAAGTAAAGCAAAAGGGATTAAAACTGAAAATGACTATTCGCTAAAAATATTGCACAAAACAGCTTTAAAATGCTTAGCTTTTCTTTGAATACGTACGAGTAGTTATCCGTTGAAATCAATAGATTATTAGTATTTGAACTTTGACAGACGAAAAGTATTGTCAAATTTGTCTAATAGACTTTGCTTATTTATTCTCATGGTTAAACGTAGCAACACTGACGAAAATGTAGTACTGCTCTAAAAAACTCAAAATTTTGAATCAACCAACAGATATACCTTAAAAAATCGCGATTTTCAGGTATGAATAGACCTAAGGTGGGTCTAAGAGTGGTGGATTCCGATTCGATGTTCTTGGTACTTTCAAAGTGTATTGATGAATTTTATTGGAAGAATTTCTTTTTATTAATTGAAGGATTAATATATCCAGCTCCCATTTACTAAGCTCAGCAAAAATGGAAGCACTTAATATTTGTCTAATTTCAGCAATTTTGCAGAATAATTTCGACAGAGCAATTGACATATAACTTCAACTTGGCTAAGAAAATGCTATACTTCATTCAGGCATTAAATAAAAAATTGTAAATTGAAATACTTTCCCAGAACAGTTATCTATATAAACATTAAGCACTGGGTTATAAAAGCCACAGATTTTTTTTCTCTTAAATTCCTGGTAAATCAAGACATTTTAGCAACTTTCAAGGATATCAACAGGATCCTTACATCATTAGACGTCAAAAACAGGACCATGGACAGTGGACGCTGACAAATACTAACTTTGTGCTTGTATTCACATATTATTGGGTATAATTATTGGCTTGTATTATTATATTATTGGGTAGTATTAAACCGTACTATTCGGTTCTATTTACGTTTATTGAGTTTTAGCAGCACTTTTTATATTTCATGTGTATTTCTTCGAAAATTATGTACTTCTTAGATCAACCTCATTGATGTGCTCAAATAATTTGTTCCGTTTTATATATTTTTTTTTTGCAAATTCTTGAGGATGAAACAAAAATACAGAAGGGCTTCGATCTTCAAGTAAATTAATAAATTTTTGCGGTGTAAATTTGGACTATTCAGATTTTCTAGATTGGATGGGTAAGTGTAGTCTGGGAAGCTTCCCCATGGATTCTTTTCCGCTATTTCTTTGCAAATTTGCTTTTCTACAAACAAAACAGAAGGCAAGACTAAGTAAGCAAAAGCAAAGTAAGTAAGCAAACAGAAATGTGAAATAAGATATGAAATATGACGAATGAGAATATGATGCGAAAAGATATGCGAAATAAAATACAGAAAAAAAGAAAAAAGAAAATATATATATATATATATATATATATATATATATATATATATATATATATATATATATATATATATATATTTTGCGAGTGTAGATATGATAATGTTTCAAGGGGAAATTTTGGACCTTGGGTGCGGTATTTGCTTGCAGGTCGAAGATTCGAATTATGTTTTGCTGTGTGAAATTGATCCTATATGCCGTAAACATAGAAATTTTTTCGATATTTTTCATCAGAGTGCAAATTCAAGTTATAACCTTATGGAATAGATGCTTGGTCTACAGGGATACAATTTTTACACAAAAAATAGGCAATTTCGGCAACAGGGGGGGGGCGCCTTGGCGTATATGTTAGATAGGATATTGAAGTGGCCATTTGGGCGATTTAACTACTTATGGGGAGATGGCGTTTGAGTCACCCGAGCTTCATCTTCGTTTAGGTGTTTATTCTTGCTATTTAATAGTTCTCTACCCCCCCCCCCAACTTCCTCATATAATGAATTCTTTGATCTTTTGAAGGAGCAGCTTGAAAGGTTGCCTGTGAATCTCCCGTGTTTTCTTGTGGGTGATCTAAATGTTGACCTGATTGAAATAAATGCAAAGAGCAGCCGACTCTTGAATGTTTTCATATCATTTGGATTACTTCCATCAATCAACATACCTACGAGGGTCAAGGATACATCCGCGAATTGTCTTGATAATATATTCTCTGATGTTAACCCTGATTCCCCCCGTGTTGTTTTTAGTGGCACTTCTGACCATTCTGGTGTTTTTCTAGACATGTTACTCCTCAAGGAAATAGTTGTAGGTTAAAGAATGAGTTTTCTTGGCATTATGTAAATAAAACAATTCTCTTGAGTTATAAGAATGCTTTATCTCAAATGAATTGGGATAATTTTTATCAATTGCATCTAATAATAAAGAGAAGTTTAATTTGTTTTACCAGATTATCCAAAGTGAATTAGAAAAAAGGACGGCGTAAGACAACCCCGAAGAATCCACGGGTTACGACAGACCTTCTAAACCTGATGCGTATTAGAGACCAACTTTACAAAAAAAGATCAATGATAAATGCGATTTAAACGATAGAAAATAATTATCGCAATTCTGTGAAACGATTATTAAGAAAAGCAAAAAAAGAGAATTTTGCTCGAGGAAGTTTGTGGAAGTATCGGGATGTCCGGCAAAAACATGGCGAATGATTAAAAAAGTACTTCAGCAGTCAACCAAAACGAACCACTTGAAACAGTTAACAAAGAAGGTAAAATGCCCAAAAGTGCTGATGATGTCTCGGAGGTATTCGGAAATTGCTTCTCAGCGGTAGAAAAGCGTATTGCTGAAGGAATCTGTCCGATGTTACATGATCCAAGCATTTTCGACTACCTTGGTCATTTTGGATCTGAGGTTTTAATGCATTCAGAACCTGTATCATTAAGTGAGATGAAACAGGTCATCTACAAAATAAGAAGTAATGCCTCTGGTAGTGATATCATAGCGTTAAGTGTAGTTAAATTTATTCTGCCACTAATCCAGAAACCACTTTTCTGCCTATTTAATTCTGCATTAAAAATGGTTTTTTTCTCGTCTTGTTTTAAAGTAGCTCGTTTGACTCCTGTCCCTAAGGGTGGTGAGACAAATACTTTAGGATATTATAGGCCAATTTCTGTTCTTCCTGTTCTATCACATGTTTTAGATAAGTGCTTAGCTGCCCGTCCTAATGCATATTTAGAGCATCGTAATGTGTTAAATCCTACCCAACTCGGATTTCAGCATGGTTACGCAACAAAACAAGCGGTTGCCTACCTAAGCAGCATAGTCAATCAAGCGCTGGATGAAGATTACGGCGCTTTAGTAATATTTTAAGATATAATTAAAGCTTTCAACACAGTACACCATGGTCTACTACTTCTAAAGTGCGAGTTTTATGGCATAAAAGGTCCTGGGCTTAACTTTCTACGGGCATTCTTAGCAGGGCGGCTACAGTATGTTCAGATTGATTCAAAGCGTTCGTCAAACTTTCCTATTACATGTGGAGTTTCACAGGACTCTGTTCTTGGACCGCCATTATTCTTAATTTTTGTAAATGACCCAAGTCAAACCATGTCTAATATCAAAAACAATTTCAGTGAATTATTCCATGATTTAAAAGTGACAGTGGATGTTTGCTGATGACACGTCGCTTGTTTGTCTTGCAAGAACTCAGAAGGGATTACTTGAGTTAAGTAAAGAATCGCTAGACAGACTTTCAACTTGGATGCGCGTAAATAAACTACAAGTTCACCCGACTAAGAGTAGTTTTATTATATTCTCGAGAACAGCTATATACTATCCCTGGATTTCTCCATTAAAATACATTTATGGCGAGATTGAAAGGAAGTCTTGTGTCAAGTATTTAGAACATGTCATGTTGGGAACATGTCAGCGATTTTATCACGGAATATCAGAATCCTTAGAAAACCCGCACACGTTGTCCCGCATCGCATCTTTAAGGTTGTTGTATTTTTCTATAATACGTCCGTATATTTTATATTGTTCTTTGGTATGGTTAGAGACATTTCTGTCTCTAGAGAATCCAATTCAATTTCTGCAAAATAATGCGATTCGTTTACTCTGCAATATATCTTATAGCGATTCTGTGAGATTGGAAATGAAAGAAAAAAAATTTTACCAGCTGCTGGCTGACGGGATTTTTATACCAGTTATATATGCTCAAGCATAATAATAATAATTTACCTTTATGTTTCTCAGACATGTTTCAGATTAGGTCTGATTGCCACAATTATAATACTCGAATAAGCTAGTCACTGTTTGCTCTAATTGCCATCACTACAAGGTCTAAGTTCTCCTTTATATATCGAGGAATAAAATTATGGAATAGTAATGATAAGACAATTAATGACATAACAAGGTTTGAAGAATTTACAAGTAAAGTTCTAATTAATGTATTATAAATGTATTCTGATTACTTTAAGTTATTATTTGTATTTCTATTTGTATTTTATCTATAGATTTATGGACTAGTAATAATATGATAATTGATGATATAAAATGGTGTGAAAAATTTAAAAATTAAGTCAAGGAAAAATAGGATCCTATTAATGAGTCCTAAGCTATTATTCTTTTTTTTCTTCTTCTTCTTTTGTTGTTTGAGGTGTGAAGGAGCACAGCGAATTATTTGGATAGTTTTTTCTTCTTTTGTTTTGGTCGTTACGGTGACTCTAGTAGCAACTCAGCAAAGTATTATGTGTTTTTTATACGCATTTATATATATATATATATATATATATATATATATATATATATATATATATATATATATATATATATATATATATATATATATATATATATATCATGAAAAGAGAAATCACCAATGCAACAGCACAAACACATACACACACACAAAAAAAAAAAAAAAAAAAAGACAGAAGGAGAAAAGGAAGACTGTTTTCCTAAATTAGTGATTAATATAGACCATATTATCAGTCTTTCTGGTATATTCAATTTGTGCTTTTAACTAGTACTATTCTCTTTTTTTCTTCTATTCCTGGCATGCCCCTAGGACAGCTTGCCTTTACAAGTTCAAGTATATATATATATATATATATATATATGTATGCATTCTGTTAAGTTCTATTTCTATTAATAAACTTAACTAATCCAGTAAAAATTGACCTGTCGGAAAATTTCTATTAAAATCTATCCTACTTGATTCCTCAGACTTATCAACTTTTTTAATTAGCTCTCCGCACTTGCATGTAAAATATAAAACAAAAGCAACAGTTTCCTTTTTTGTATGAGCGTGGCTTTGAATAACTTAACCAGAGAGGTAGAATTGTTTAGAGTGACATTATAATAGGGACACATATAGGAATTGGTCAATAAGAAAAAAGAAAAAAAAAAAAAACTAACCTTCTTTTGATGACACGATAAACACATTTGTATTTGCACAAGCTAATACAACACTCCTCGTTGGCAGTAAATCCGGCAGTCCAGAATTTCTCCTAGCCACGCCTATTTCATTTCTCAACGACTCCACAAAATTCTTTATCTTCAGGATTGCCATTCCAAGTTTCGGTGTTAACTCAACTTGGAGTCTATCAACTAATATATCCAATTTCTTAGGCTCCACTTTTAAGATTAATACACCCATGCTTAATATTGTTCCCCACACGTGCTGATCTTTATCAGTTGGATGAGAAGCAGACCCATTGTTTAGAGAGACCCAAAAAGTTTTTGTCTCAAGGTCTTGCACTGTAGTCCACGTATAGCCTTCACAATACTTTTTCATAAAATATTTTGCTTGGATAGCCCCCAAACGGAGGGGAACTGAGTTATCCATGTAACAAGTCACTGAAGCATCTACTATCTCCAATAAAAGTTCTAAATGGAATAAGGTATGGCTCTCTTGAGCAGTAGTTTCCTTCTCTTTTTTCATTAGACGCGAAACGAGGGTCATCCATTGACGAATATGATGATGATGGTACGAGACGACCAAACGTCTCGCGACTAGGTTACATTGTCTCAAATATTTGTCTTTCTGTAAGAAATAAGTAACTTGATCAAAGCAGTATGGAAAGACTGAGAATAAAAATTTTGCTTTCTAAATGACTTCAGGCAGTTAATCGCTTTCCAGATAAACTTTTTAAAACGCTATTTTAAAAACAAACATTTTGCTTTTTTGAATATTTCAAAAGATAAGGCAAGGTGAAGATTTTAAATTACTGCCGCCAAAGTATTTAATTAGTACACAAGAGCAGGGGATCCCACAAAAATTCTAGGAGCCTTTCCTTAAAAACTTGTAAATCCCCCAATAGCCTGGATATTTGATCTTACTTGTGCTACCAACTTGCAGCAATTCAATTAGGTAAGCGATCGCTTTCCGACCATGCTTTGTTTAATTTTTTAAAGAACCAAAGACGAACAGAAATAAAGACAAATAATAGTTCAAATTCAAATGAACAAAAATTAATGTCATTCATTAAATAGGACCAAAAACAAAAAAGAAATCACAATAAATTACAATTACAACTGCTTAATGTAGGACAGTTGCGTGACTACCAGTTAGGAATTTTTGCATACCAATGTTGGAACTCTATAGGTCCTGAGGTTTTTTGTGGCTATTTTAGCGATAAAAGACCACATAATTATGAGACTACTCATGCTGATAATGTCGTTGTGCCACATAGAAGTGGAACCAGGGCTAGTTTCCCTACTAGATTTTCCGGGCCCAATGTATGGGACTCCATTCCAGAGAGCATTCGGATGGCTGAACACCTCGGGTTATTTACAAGTAATTTGTAAAAATATTTGTTAGGAAAAGGTTTGTAGTTTTTGTTTATTTATTATTATTGTTCTTATTATTATTATTATTATGTTAGAATGGTTTGATGAGAGATTGGTTATAGTTTTATTTTGGTGATGTAAATTATTCAGTTTTCAGTAAATATTATCTTTTTTGTTAAATTGATTAATTTTATGTTTTAAAAACACGTAAGTAGCCGTCCCGAAGCAAGTGCTTTTTTGTCTCTTTCTTGGTGTGGTTATTAGTAATTTAGTTCTTATGTTTTTGTTTGTAAATAAAAAAAAAACGGAATTGAATAATCAAGTCAAATTTATAACGAAGAGGAATTACCAAAAAAAGGAATAAGGATAACTCCCCCTAAGCAGTCCAAAGGGGCATTTGCACTTTACTGAAAACAAAATATAATTTCAAAATGTTCAAAATATTCTGTTTGTTATATTTTCTGCTCATCTAAGTTCTACTGGATTGTTCATTCTGATTTCTGCTCGCTTTGCGTCCTAAATTTATGTTCGTATTTGGTTTAATGTTGCTCTTTACTTTTTTTGAACAAAGTCTGTTTAGAAACAGTTTGTTAGATTAATATCGAAAAAAACACGCAAAATTCACCTTATTTGCCTTTTATGCTTCAAAAAGCAGAAACAAACACTGGAGCGGCCAGAAAAAGTAAAAAACAAAGACAACTTCGCATGAAAAGCCATAATGAAGACAAGACAGAGGCACCAATTAGAAAAGAATACAATTATCCTCCCTGCACTATGAAAAATACCTATTTTGGTATTTTGGTAAAAGGCTATAAAAAAAACATCCCTTCCCTTGCATTTCCGTGAATTGCCGCCCCTAAAACAAGGCATAGAAGATATTAAGTGCTGGAGCCATATAGACTTGGACAACTCATGGCGAGCTTAACTAATAAAATAGCATCGTTCAATTACTTTTATGTTTTGTTTTTTTTTATTTATTTTGTCCTCTATTTACACTGCATAAAATATTATCTTCTATATAATTGTACATCATCCTGTCAAACAATGGTACTTATTAATCAGGACCAGGTCTGCCCTCGCCTGTTGTAAATGTGTTGATTGTTTGGATGTCTTTCCTCAACGAGGAAAATCAAGTAAGGGTATATTCATGCACATTCAATACTTACACTATACATACTTGGTATGGTAAAGGCCTTGTTAATTCGGTTGTATTGTTATCCCCCCCCCCTGGACCCTTCTTACATTAATTGGAAACCGCACTTTTCTAAGATTTTTACTTCGGTTCTTCGAAATTATATCGGTTACAGGGCATTATCGCATTTTCTTCAGAGTTGTTACAAGAAGTTAACAAGAGAAGTAAACAAGAAGTTACGTGAAATGGGAATTTTTCCCGAAGACAGTGATTGAACTAAAAATTTCTCGAATATTTTGACAATTTAACCCAAGGCCGTCCTTAACGAATTAAAAGAAAAACTAAAAAAAAATAAATCACTATGATCTAACTCCATATCAGAAAATTCTTCGATAAAAACAAACTCATGAAAGATCTAAAGCCGAGCTGGCTCCATGACAAAAACAAAGAGAGAGATAAATCTCACGAAGAAAAAAAACAAACGGGACTACAGCCAGTAGAAGGAAAAGATAAAACTAAAGCGACTTTATTTGCTGTTTAAAAATCACTGTCTTTGGATGTTAATCATTGTCTTTGAAATCACGTCCTTTGTCCTAATTCCACATAATTTCTTATTATATGAAATATTGGACTTAAATCTCTACAAATTCCTAACACAATGGTCAAACAGTACCTTAAATGATCCCGAAAGAATATTAAGTTCCAATATTTGGGCTGAGTTACAACGTAAGGTCAAATTATCCATTTGAAAGTGCCCACGTCCAATGATCAGAGAGGTACCTATAAAAGTCAAAATTTTCTTAAACTTACATTTTGACATATTCATGCAGAATTGAGATGCATTTTGGAAATGAGACACAAATATAGGTTCAAATCATCTATTTGCAACTGCTCAAGTCTCGTGATTAAAGAAACATTTTTCGATGATTATATTTTGAAATATTAAACTAAATCGAACTAAATATTGAAGTTGTATTGCAGACGCGAAGTCAAGTCATCTATTTGAAAGTTTCCTAATAAAAGAAGTACCTATAAAGATTGAGATGGATTGAGACAAATACTTCAGCTGAACCACAACGTAAGGTCAAATCATCCATTTGAAAATACCCATGTAAAATTGCAAGTACCTATGTTCAAAGAAGAACCAGTGATCAAAGAAGTACCTATGAAAGTCAAAATTTTTTAAATCTTATATTTTGACATATCCAAGCAGAATTGAGATTAATATTGGAGCTGAGACACAAATATAGGTTAAAATCATCCATTTGAAAGTGTCCATGTGCAATGATTAAAAACAATACCTTTAAAGTCAAAACTCATTTCATAATTATACTTTTATATTAAGCAGAGGATTCATTCCAAATGAACAGAAGAAATTGAGTTGAGCATTAACAGCCATTCTTTAATCAAATATATTTAGTCATTGCAAAGATTTTTATACCAAATTTGGTAAGAAAACTATGAATCACATTTTAGGATAAATACAAACTGAATTGAAGTAAAGTCAAAAAAAGAAAGAAAAACAAATTTAAGCTCCAAAGTAAGGGCTGCCACAGGGGGGACAGGGACAGCTACTTTCGCTAAATCCCATATTGCTTTAAAGCTATCACAGTAAATTTGGAATGCGACCTTAAAAAAATAAACTTGAGGTATGCTGTTTTTCTAACTTTATTTCTGCTTTATTGCGCTCGTAACTGAAAATAGGGGCTGCAATTTTACTACTTAACTTCAGGTGGTAATATCTCCAAAGTTAGTTTTCTGGTCGTAAATACTTAACCTATACTCGGAATAATAGCCCTCTATCCTATAATATTTAATGCTTCTTTTACAACTCTATCTTAACATAAACCCTCTTAATATATAATGGCCAATTATACTATTATGCTTAATCCTTCAATTACTACTTCAAAGTTTTAAAGTTGATAAAGGATGGATGAAAACATTTAAAGTAATATATATTTTGCAATCTCTAAAATTTATTTTATCAATAACCATCATTCATCATTTTGGAGACAAATAATTATTTTTTGATAATAATATCATTATAACCATTGTTGGTAGACCCACAAAACTGAGTTAAGACTCGGGCCACAAAGGTCCACTGCTTGCACCCCCCTCTCACCAAAAATTAATTGATAGTGGGGACTAATTTTACTTTCCTATTAAGTCTAGTCTGTTAGGATCAGGGTGCCCATTTGTGTTATTTTGAGATAAGAATTGTCTATCCCTTTTCCCTTTGTAGAAAAGCCTTCCTTGGTAGTATCAAGATGTCCACAGTTGCTGAAGCACTTACCTTCGGAAGGTAACACACATCTCTACAAAAGAGAAGAGAGTTTCCCACCACTTGCCAGCCATTAACGGAAAGCGACACTTGAGCATCAGAACCAGCGATAAAACTTGTTTCTCCCGCCTCGGATTGCTCCTCGACTGATCTTTCCTTGCCGTTCCCCCACCCTGGGTCTGATTTTAGCAGCCATTACCGGCTTCGTTCCATCAAATCTCGGCAGTGCATTCTGCCTCATGGCCAGACACTAGACACAATGGCTAGTAGCTAGGTGGTGCGTGACATTAGCAGTAGTAGGCCCCTATTTGCAAATAGATATTAACACGCCTAGTACTCTAAGAGCCACCTCTAGAAGGTTGTCACCTCTAGGCTCCTATGATAACATATACCATAATTTTTAAACACAAAGAGTGATTAATCATTTTTCAGTCTATAAATATTCCTTGATGAAAAGATATAAAATTATATATGTTGTTCCGATAAAAGCTCTCTAAAGATACTAATATTTGAGTCATTCCAAAGCTAATGGAAAAAGGTCCACTTTTAACTTTTCCCCTTGTTCAAATTGTGGTGTCAAAACAATTGACCCTAATGATTAATACCAAAATAATACTCCTCAGAAAAAAAAATATTCGAATATTCGAAAATTAGACTCTTTCTCACAACTCTACTTTTAAAAACAAGAAAAAAAAACTATAGCGTATAGAGTGAGGCGTTGAAAAGGGGACAACCCCTTTCATATACGGAATAATTTCTGTTCGTTTTAAGTTTTAATGTTCTTCCCTTGCTTTCAGTTAAAAAAAACTATTTTTTTTTATATTTAATTTCAGGCACTAAGATCAGTTTTAATTTTCTCAGGCTCGTAACTTTTGATGGGCAAGACTAAACTTGATGAAACTTATATTTAAAATCAGCATAAAAATGCGATTCTTTTTATGTAATTATTGGTATCAAAATTCAATTTTTTAGAGTTTCGGTTACTATTGAGCCGGGTCGCTCCTTACCACAGTTCGTTGCCACGAACTGATTGAAAAATTCGACTTCAGAACATAAAATAATGCTAGGGAAGGCCACCAGTTTCCACACTTATGAACTATTAATATTCCTTTGATCTAACTTTTCAAAAATACCACATAAGTTCTCAACTCTCGCAGCTTAAATATGATCACGTTATTATTTAACTAGCTTTTTAAGTAATATGTTACTATTTAAGATACCCAAATTATTTAACAAAGATATCTTACAGATAAAATTGGACACATGGGTACATCAATTTAAAGAATATGACTAAAAATCCTTGGAAAATAATAGATGCTTTAAAAAGCTATGACAAAAATATCATATTTCCCTGAATAGGTAATTGTATAAGGTTACACCCTCAGTGAAGTGAAATTAAAGCGTTAATACAAAAAAATAGTCCTTTGAATTCTTCTTATATTATTACAATTTTTAAGTAATATTTTTAAGTAATATGCTTTTTAAGCTTTAAATTAAGCTTTTTAAGTAATATGTTACTATTTAAGATACCCAAATTATTTAACAAAGATATCTTACAGATAAAATTGGACACATGGGTACATCAATTTAAAGAATATGACTAAAAATCCTTGGAAATAGTTTTGACCCTTGTTACTACCTGTCAAACCTGTGTTAACGTCTTTAACATTTACTTCAAACAAATCCAAAGTTACTTTGGATTATTGTCGAACACAAAATTACAAATTGTACAATAAATGTACGAGCTTATAGCAAAATTACAAACATTTTTTAATGATGGTGATTTTGTTCCAATATATATATATATGTATATATATATATATATATATATATATATATATGTTTGTAATTATATATATATAATTATATGTAATTATATATATATATATATATATATATATATATATATATATATATATATATATATATATATATATATATATATATATATATATATATATATATATATATATATATATATATATATATATATATATATATATATATATATATATATATATATATATATATATATATATATATACAACATAAATAAATAAATATGTATATATATATATATATATATATATATATATATATATATATATATATATATATATATATACAACATAAATAAATAAATATGTATATATATATATATATATATATATATATATATATATATATATATATATATATACAACATAAATAAATAGATATGTATATATCTATATATATATATATATATATATATATATATATATATATATATAAATATATATATATATATACATATATACATATATACATACATATATATATATATATATATATATATATATATATATATATATATATATATATATATATATATATATATATATATATATATATATATATAAATGCTTCATAAAATATTAAGATAAAATTAAAGAACGGGTAGGCGTTTAAGCTGCAAATTCCAGTTGTTTAGGCAGTTAAAATCTTTAGATTTAACCATTGCTTTTAACTACCTGTCAAATCTGTGTCAACGCCTTTAACGTTTACTTCAAACAAATCCAAAGTTACTTGACAACGTCCTTCTTCAGAGCTTTTCTGTACTGAGATATCGACATTTCTCGTAGTAAAAGATAATTGCTGAAAAAAAAATATACAATATTAGCAATGAATAGAAGAGTAGTGTCAGGTCAAGAGCAATGTATCATATTCAATCACACCTGGCTTCTCATTGCTCGTATAATAGAAGGTGCATTTAGCAGAAGCATATAGCTGGGGTACGAAATTCACTAATTTACATTTAAAAAAAGAAAAGATGAAGCTGAAACGTTGTTGCCAAACATTGTTGTGTTGCATTTTTGCTCGTTTCGCCACAATCGAGAAGAGCTATCAGTTCAAAATTATGCCGACGAGAGACTCATGATAAGATTTAGAGCTGAAAATTCTATTACAAAAATAAATAAAAAATACCCAAAAGATAAGAGAAAACAGAATAACTGCATTTTCAATGTTTTTGAAGGCACTTCAGCAATGTTTTTCCTGAAAAAAGACAGCAGAAAGCTGTAAGGACATTTCCAACACCATGATGTCTTTTTAAGCAAATCCGCATGTTCACAGTCTAAACAGCGTCATTGGTAGAAAGAAAACTTGACCTATTTCATTTTAGTTTTCTAAGAAGATTCACTTTTTATCGATTCTCACACTACATATTTCTGCCCATAAGCAAGGCCATATCCAGGATTCTTGTTCCAGGGTGGGGGAGTGTTTTTGTATAAGGGAGGGGATTCCAAAACAGAATCTACGAAACTAATCAAATCTTTGTTTATATGCATTTTCTTTTTACATTTTCACGGGTCACACACAAAAATTTCGGGAGGGGGGAGCAAGTAAATTTAAAAATCCATAGTTCAATTTTACCTCTTCACTTAACTTGACCTTATAGACAAGATACCTTTTTTACTATTTTTGCTAATAGCTTAATTTTTTCAAACAAATTTTCGAGCAATAAAATTTACGTTTTTGGCTAAAATGATTTATTTGGCGGAATTTTATTTTAATTCTTTTGGAAAAATACTTACTTAACAAAAATAATCTTTAACAGTCTATGCTATAAAAAAATACATTGCTAGAAGGTAATTATGATCTAATATAAAATTAATGAGATTTTTGAAATTAAGTATGAAAAATGGTACAAAAATATTTAGACCAAATTAATAGTAACAGGATTCTATACTAAAGTTGACACTTCTATATTTGTATTTCTTTTAAGAATTTTTAAAATAGTCTTTCTTTCTTAAGAATTTTGGCAGCAAATAAAATTCAAATTTTGGCTTAAATGTTCTCATTTTGAACTTGGTATGGGAAGGGTCATCTATCATCAGTCCTTATTCAGATAACCTGGATAAATCATATTTGAAGCTTTGATAGCTGATATTTTAACTTTCAGTCATCCCAATATAGATAGATGGATAGATAAATTTACTGGTCATTCGAAAAACGGTACAAGACTACTAACGGAGTAAACAAATAAACAAAAAGGAACAAAAACTTGGATACTAGTAAGTAAGTAAGTAAAACGGCACTTAGACCCTTAAGGTCCGAACCGGCGGTGCTGATCTCCACTTCATGGCCCTTCAGCCAGGAAGTGCATTGGGGGGTTGGGGGCCAACCAACCTGTGTTTTCACACACCCTTCCTGCTTACCTTCCCCAGATTTCTCCAGGTATCCATTTAGATCTGGGTCGACTCTGGCTGAGCTTACAGAGTCACATCACTGACCCCCGTCCAAAACTAAATATCTGGTCACAACTGGGATTGAACCCGTGCCCCTTGGACACAGAATTCCCACGCCAGCTTGATGAAACTTATATATTTAAAATCAGCATAAAAATGCAATTCCTTTCATGTCACGATGGCAAAGCTACTGGACTCAACTGACTTTAAAAATTCCGTCTGACGCTGATGAGAGCTGCAATGGGGTCTGCAACACAGAACGGACGCGATACCGACGCATCCCTTGTACACAGTCTTAAATATCAGCAGGAATTCTGTATACTTATAATAATCTGAGTGCAGCTGTCTTTTGCCACTTTCGGAAAAGACATTCCGAAACGGAAACAAAGCTAGGAAACAAGGTATAACCAAATCATTGTAATGCCGGGCTCGAATCTGCCGGTTATATTTTTTTTGTTGGTGGTATAACGTCATACGCTTTTTTCGCCTTTTCTCCGAAATGATTTATATGTAGGGCACGTGTAAAAACCATACCCGACCGTATAGGCGTTCCCAAAGAAACAACATAATTAGATAAAACATTATCATCGTCACCAAACTTGACAACACGGTCCCATGAATTCGCTCCTTTTCTGCAAAACGCAAAAACTTCACTTTTGTTAGTATTAAACGCGAGACCGATCTGTTTATACGCTGTGCTAAGTATATCGAAATTTTCTTCAATTCTAGAAAGGCAACGGCTCATGTTTAAAATATCATCTGCATAATTCAACAGTGAGAGATCCATTCTTCGGAAAATATGACTCATGTTTACTGGACTCTGGACTCTCATGGACGCTATTATTACACAACAGTGGTGACGAAATAGTGCAATGTTTATATTCTGTAAGTAATAGCTGAGTGTGTATTCTGGAATCAAATGCCTATGGATATCATGACCTGCCAGGAAAACGCACTCATTTAACGCATCAGCTTCTATAACCATATTAGCTAAAATATAATGGACGTGATCGCGACTGGTACCTTTTTTAAAACCAAATTGGTTACCAGGAGTAAAACCTTTACTTGAAATATCATAAATAACGAGCATTTGCATCAGTTTACATAGAAGAGGTGAAATAGTTATAGGACGGTAAGACACGCAATCTGATGGGTTTTTCCATTTTTTTCACAGGAGTAACAATACCAGTACAAAAAATAACAGTAGTACTAAAGATAATCTGAAACAAAAGCTCAAGATGACCCAAAAGATAGTCACTTCCGTATGCAAGGTGCAGACCACAAAGTCCGTCAAGACCACGCGATTTTTTTTTTCAGTTTACGGAAGGCGACAGTAAGATTTTTTATAATTATTACGTAACCAACATCATTTATAGGCACCTAAAAACATGGTATTGACTTTCAAAAAAGATACTCTTGCTTTCTGTCTACCTCAAGAAAAATACACATATGCATACACACGTGCGTTCAATAGCAGGGGCCATAAACACAAAAACAAACACACACAGAAAGAGTAACACCCAACGAATATAACGCTTCCATCTCGTTTTTTATAAATATATAAAAAAAATATCCCATGGTAATAATTAAGTCTCTCAAAATTAAGCTCAAAACATCTGGGAGCAGCAATACATCCTTTCCAAAGAAATTATGACTTAAATTTTCCAAACTTTGACATCTACTCACAAATGTCCTACCAATCTCCAGCCTCCCCACAGAGGGGGCAAGCACACTTACCTACCGAGAAAACCCCATCATATAACTCCCAGTATCCCTTAAGCGGTGGTATACAATCTCCACGACTGCAGTCAACATTTAACGGGCCTTTACGGTACATGCAATTCAAAACAAATCCTCACCCTACACTTCTTTAATCTGGTTATAAAAAAGGATGGTACTAGATTTCTCCAGACCAGCTGGCCAAACTCGAATCTCCTGGTCCTGAAGGCGTGATAAAAATTTACCAAGGAAATCTCACCAGGAATACACAACTGTAGTATGTCATTAAGGTGCATATATCCTTATTTTGACACAAGATATTAAATAAGCTATTGGCACCTATAATGATGTTGGTTTTTATGCCGCTAAGTTAAATAAAAAAACAGTTTCTTCAATTGAAAGTAAGGAGCAATAGTAAAACTTAAAGCAATAAGAAATTATGACGTATATGAAGGGGGTTCGCCTCCTTGTCAATACCTCGCTCTTTGCGCTAAAGTTCAAATTTTGTTCCGATTCTTTAAGAATGACCCCTGAATCACAAAGGATGACCCCATATTTATTAGAATAAATAGCTATTTTGAAACTATTAAAAAACTTTAGTGTAGAGAACGATTTACTGACGAGGCCTCATAGATATAGTTATTAGATTTTTCAACTCTGCTGAGGAAAATGACTATCTCAAAATTTTGATCTGGTGACTTTGGGAAAAACGAGCGTTGGGGGGGGGGCTAGTTGCCCTCCAATTTTTTGGCCACTTAAAAAGGGCATTAGAACTTTTATTTTCCGTTTGAACGAGCCCTCTCACAACATTCTAAGACCACTGGGTCGACACGATCACCCCTGAGGAAAAAAAAAATAAATAAACACGCATCCATGATCTTTCTTCTGGAAAAAAAATACAAAATTCCACATTTTTGCATATAGGAGCTTGACACCTCTACAGTAAGGTTCTCTGATAAGCTGAATATGGAATATTTTACGACTTTCAGGGGTGTTTCCCCCTTTTTTCGAAAATAAGGCAAATTTTCTCAGGCTCGTAACTTTTGATGAGAAGGACTAAACTTGATGAAACTTATATATTTAAAATCTGCTTAAAAATCCGATTCTTTTGATGTATCTATTGGTATCAAAAATTCCGTTTTTTCGAGTTTCGGTTGCTATTGAGCCGGGTTGCTCCTTACTTACAATTCGTTACCACAAACTGTTTGATTAAAGTAAGGAAACCGTACCACTGTACCGCCACGTTAATGCACCGCTCACCAGTATCTAAGAACTTGGTTTTTACTTTAAACAAAGATTACAATTGTAAAAGGTAGAAACTAGAAATTTTTGAAAATTTACATTCCCTGTACAAGAAAATATTGCTAACAAGTTTTAATTTCCCCAAAGTAGACATTCTCAGTAAGCCCTATGCCAACAGCCACTATAACTCCTAAAAACTACAAATAGTAAACGATGGTTCATCAATAACAGAAGATAAAAGATTGCGACCGTGAAATAGTAGGCCTTCAGTAACAGGTCAATTACTTGCTCTGACTTATGATTTACTAATATTCAAGAAAAATTGACACACTGTCAATATTTTAAATCTGAAAATTTCTATTTAATCAATATTGGCATCTAATTTTTAACTACCCCAAAGTACATATTTTCAGTGAGCCACACACTAGCGACCACTAATACCCCAAAAATTTCCTATAGCACGTAGTAGTTGGCCAGAAACAGAATAAAAAAAAAACCGACAATAAGACAGTTCTGGAGGAATATAAGTTCTTCAGTAACTGGTGCATTCCTTAATTTTAATTTCTGGTTTCGAGTTTCTGTATTATATATATATATATATATATATATATATATATATATATATATATATATATATATATATATATATATATATATATATATATATATATATATATATATATATATATATGGACTTTAATTTGTTATAGCCCCGAAGTTGATATTCCCAGTGAGTTACCTATCGCCGACCGTTAATGCTCCCGAATTACCGACAGCTAGCAATATTTTATTGATAAGAAGAATTAAATAAAGATTAGAAAGTGCTCGAAAGATTAGAAAGTGCTCGTGTTATCATCCTTTTTAAAGGTGAATAAAGGAATGATCCTGCAAATTATCGTCCCATATCTCTTTTATCAGTGTTTAGTAAAATTTTTGAAAAAGCGATGCTTTCTCGACTTCCTGATTTTCTTAATTCTAAACACTTTTTTAATGATTTTCAGTTTGGTTTTAGGGCGAAACACTCGACTGAGCATGGATGTGCAACTTTCTTGAGTTATTTAAATTCAGCTCTTGACTCTGGTTTGATACCTGCTGCTCTTTTTCTTGATGTTCGAAAAGCGTTTGACTCATTAACACACAAGATTCTTCTTTTGAAAATGTCCCATATTGGTATAAGAGGGAATGCTTATTCATGGTTTCTATCATATTTATCTGGTCGTGTCATCTCGATTCATCCGGACTTTTCTAATCCTTCCGGAATAGAGTTTGGCGTTCCACAAGGATCTGTCATTGGGCCGATACTCTTTTTGATCTACGTCAATGACCTTATTAATGCGGTTAAAAATTTAAAACCTACCATTTGCTGTCGTCTTTGTCAACCAGTATCCGTCACTAGCTGTGACAAGAGTTTATCCTTACCGGATACACTTATTGCTTTTGCTGATGACAGTACTCTTGGCACAACTGGTAGAACTGAGTCTGATCTTCGTTCAAGGATGATAGCCCTTTTTGAAAGAGTTATCCAGTGGTTTGATGTAAGTTATCTTGCCTTAAATGTCGAAAAGTCATGTTTTCTCATTTTTTCCAGAGTCTCAAAGGCTTGCCCTGATTTAAATGAAATAAATGTATCAAGAGGTTCTCTAAGTACACCTAAGGATCGTTGCGTTCGGTTCCTAGGCATCTTGCTTGACGAAAATCTTTCGTTCAAGCATCATATTGACCTGATAAAAATGAAAGTCTCCAGGAGTCTCGGAAGCCTTAGAACTCAAATATATATTTTCCAGGGTCGATTCTTAGAATCTTGTTCTGCAGCCTAGTTCAGTCTTATGTTTCATATTGTTCTGTCATTTGGATGTCAACTTTTCCCTCGTCTCTAAAGCCACTTTCAAAACTTTATGATAAAGCAAGGACTCTTATTCAGGAAACTAACCGAGTTTCACTTAAACCCTTGCTTGATTTGAAATCTCTCTATTTTCTTTCTTGTTCTTCTTTCATTTTTTTTACAGTTGCACGGCCATCTTCCTGCTGTCCTATGTAAAAATTAAATAAAAAAAACTAATTTTTTTAGCTGAAAGTAAGGAGCGACATTAAAACTTAAAACGAACAGAAATTACTCCGTATATGAAATGGGTTGTCCCCTCTGCAGTCCCTCGCTCTTTACGCTAAAGTTTTTAATTGTTTTAAAAAGTAGAATTGTGGCAAAGAGTCAAACTTCAGCGTAAAGAGCGAGGGATTGCGGAGGGGACAACCCATTTCATATACGGAGTAATTTCTGTTCCTTTTAAGTTTTAATGTCGCTCCTTACTTTCAGCTAAAAAAATTAGTTTTTTTTATTTAATTTCTGAACGTTTTTGAATTAATGCATGTTTGGTTTTGGCTCTCCGCACATAAATTATTAAAATGAAATTTGTATATTAATTCTTTTTTTGACTAAATGGCTTTCTCTTAGTTTTGATCAGACGATTTTGAGAAATAAGGGGTGGAGAAGGAGGCCTAGTTGCCCTCCAATTTTTCGGTTACTTAAAAAGGCAACTAGAACTTTTAATTTTTAATGAACGTTTTTATTAGTAAAAAATACACGTAACTTAAGAATTAACTTACGTAACAAACTTTCATAACCTTATATTTTTATTATGTATACGAGGGGATTTGTACCCTCGTTAATACCTCGCTCTTTACACTAAATCGTAAGTTTTGTCCCAATTCTTTAAGAATGACCCCTGAATCAGAAAGGCCGTAGAATAAATAGTTGAAATTACTAAAAATACTTTAGCATAAAGAACAAGGTATTTATCTCCTCCTAAATACCTCGCTCTTTATGCTAAAGTATTTTTAGAACCCCTCATATGCGTAATTATCTCTGTTCGTTTTAAGTTTCAATGCTACTTCTTCCTTTCATTTGAAAAAACGTTTTCATGTTTATTTTTCATTGTTTTCTTATAGTAATGCTAGAGAATCCTGCGCCCTTTTCATTGAATTTTTCTTCCCCCATGACAGATTCCTCCAAGGAAAGATCCTCCAACATAGCCCCCTCTCCTCAGCCCCACCCCCAAACAAAATAAAAATCCCCCTGAAAATGTCTGTACACTTCCCAATAACCATTACTATATGTAAACACTGGTCAAAGTTTGTAACTTTCAGCCCCTCCCCCAGGGATTGTGGGGGAGTAAGTCATCCCCAAAGACATAGTTATTATGGTTTTCGACTATGCTGAACAAAATGGCTATCTCAAAATTTTGATCCGTTGACTTTGGGAAAAAATGAGCGTGGGAGGGGGCCTAGATGCCCTCCAATTTTTTTGGTCACTTAAAAAGGGCACTAGAACTTTTCATTTCCGTTAGAATGAGCCCTCTTGCGACATTCTAGGACCACTTGGTCGATACGATGACCCCTGGAAAAAAAAAAAAAACAAACAAATAAACACGCACCTGTGATTTGCCTTCTGGCAAAAAATACAAAATTCCACATTTTTGTAGATAGGAGCTTGAAACTTCTATAGTAGGGTTCTCTGATACGCTGAATCTGATGGTGTCATTTTCGTTAAGATCCTGCGACTTTTAGGGGGTGTTTCTCCCTATTTTCTTAAATAAGGCAAATTTTCTCAGGCTCGTAACTTCTGATGGGTAAGATTAAACTTGATGAAACTTATATATTTAAATCAGCATTAAAATGCGATTCTTTTGATGTAGCTATTGATATCAAAATTCAATTTTTTAGAGTTTTGGTTACTATTGAGCCGGGTCGCTCCTTACTACAGTTCGTTACCACGAACTGTTTGATATATCTTTTGTTTCTGGTCAATCGACTTGTCATCTCAGCACTTCCAACAATTTACTGGTTCTTCACACACCGTCAGTGAGATCTGACTCAACCCTCTGACAGCTTGCAACAGGATCTGGAACACGCTCCCAGAGTTCGTACGAAGCTGCCATTCATTTGGTATGTTCAAAAATTATGTTAGAGGTTTTCTAGCTAGTAAATAATTTTGTTTGTTTGTTGTTTTTTTGTTTTTTTTTGTCTCTTTATTTTATATTCCGGTTTCTCTTGGAGTTGATGTCTCTGGATTGAGTTGGATATCTAATTGAGTTGGTGAAATCATGTGCTACCCCCTGCCTAGCTTGTCATTTTTTTGGAGATTATTAAGGTGGGCGACTCAATTTTGTTTTTTGGATTTTGTTTATATTTTTTTTTGTTGGTATTTTTTTCTCCCCTGTTCTTTCCCGGCCATGGAGCCTTATGGGGGAGATTGTCTTGAAGCAATTTTTTGTTAATGGATTTTATTGTTAAATAAAGAACTCATAACTCAGAATTATATTCATTTTGTAATCTATACTGCCATCAAATTCGCAACAGTCACAAAATAGATATTCTCAGTGAGCCACATATCGCCGATCACTAATTCCCAAAAATTACCGACAACTGACAAAACTTTGATGATAAAAAAGACACCAATAATATATCACTGGAAAAACGTAAAAATGTAACAAGTAATTTGCACCATAACCCTTCCATGAGTAAGTAAAAACCAACCTTGGGCAAAAATTTCGTCATTTGTGCTTGGGAATTCGACCCGTCATTCATTACCATTTCATTGTCTGATCCTTTTAATAGTCCAGAGCTCAAGGCTTGGTACTCTGAAAACAGCTTATCACGTAAAATCACGCACGGTGATTGAACAGTCAATGCGACAGACTGAAAAAGAAAGAAAGAAAATGTGAGTTCAAACTCAAGGCCGTATCTAGGAGGTGGGGGCGGGTTTGAGCTCCTTGCCTCAAAAAAAGGAAATTATCCAACTCGTACAAACGTAACAAAAATGCAAAAAAAAAAAACAAGAAATGAAAGAGTTTAAAAAACATAGCTTCTAAGAACATTGTTCAGACTAGACAATTGTCAGTAATTAAGATTAGGGCTTGCTTATTCTATGAGACACTTCTTTTCACTTTAAATAGTGAGGATATGTCTGCACACTAGAAAGAGTTCTCAGAATCACCCCTCTCCCCCTGAGTCAATTACATTTTCCAGAGACTTTCCCTCAAAATTTGTGCCCCTCCCCCACTGGCGCACACAATCTGAATTTCAGAGGGAGGGGCTTACATGGTCTAATCAGCACTTCCAGTGCTGTATAATAGAAACATCTAAACAAAAATATAAAAATATAGGCCAGTTTCATTCAGCCAGGGGGGTAACCCCCTCCCCCTTATAAGTGCCCATGCTTCACTTATATGCTTGGATAGTAAACTGTACGATAATGTTGTCATCTAAGTAGTTTAGATGAAACCCCTTTTTCTAGTATTTTATTTTTTCAGAGTAGTGATTGGAGTCGTATGATGATAAAGAACCTTTCCTTATCAGGATGAATATTTGTGACCCAGTTGGTTTGTTTGAAGAAGGCCTGAAACGAAAACAAGCAAATTGTGCCTCACAAGAAAACAAAGTGCATTGCCAGAGTGACTTGAAAATTTGACACATAACGACAGAAAATCTGCCAAGCTAGCATGGTTGTTGATGGGGGCTGAACAAATACAAGCAACACCCCAAACAATACTCAATATTGGGAAGGAAGAAGAAAGCCGCTGCAGAGGTGATATTTGCTATTACTATTAATCCAACTGCTACTTCTATTACAAATATTTGTAAGGCTAACAGCATTAAGATCAAAATTTAAAGAAGTATATGAGTATACAGGTTAATAAAAGGACATATCAGCAATGTCCTAGCAATGGCAAATTATACTAAGTTAAAACTTCCAGGACTGTTGAGAGAGATGTTCAACTGACCAAAAGGCAATGTTTTAATGGTACTGCTGCTACTAGTACTAGTGCTATTAATACTGCTACTTGTATTACTAATGCTAATATTATTACTCTGACCACTTTTACATCTATGCCTAAGAGTATGAAGGTGAAATTTTCTGGGAATTATTAAGGGGAGAAGAGGGGAATTTTTAAAGGGGAAACTGAATCACAACAAGCCGTCTGTATGCAGGCAGTTAAAATAGCATATCAGTAATATATTAGGAACAGTTTTGTCATTGATATTGAAACTTAAGGGGCTTGTTGCTGGAGATGTTGAACTAATCAAAAGATAATTTAACTAACCAAACGAAAATGTCAATTAAAAACGAACGAAAACTAATTTAAAAACTTTTTCCATAAAATAAGTTTTTAATTGCTGATATGGATTTTTCGGGCTCAATGCCGATACAGATACATCGGTATCGTACAGGTGCGATGCCGATAACTTCCCCACTGGAATAAAACCTTACCTAAAGTTTACCCCCCCCCCTTCTCTCCCCATATTCATACTAAAATGTTTCTCCCTGGTCTAATACATACCAAAGAGCAGTCTCAATAATTCACTGTGGATTCCAAAAACTTGGCCATTTACAAGAATTATTTTATTTTCTTTACCTGTTCTGATCAGCAGCTTCTGAGCACATCTACGAAATGGTGGATATTTGCAGAAGTGACAAATAAGGAAAAATATTTAATAAAAAAATCTGGTATAGTCAAATAAACACAAATACGTAAAAATCTCATTGAAAGAAGCGTAAGATAGTCATATGAAATTGATTATTCAAAATCCAAATTTCAATAGCGGGACTTCAAATTTTAATTATTCACTGGAAATTTTACATTCATGTGATATGGTCTCTCACTAACGAATCCGTGCTATGCACACTGGATACAGGAGTGCAGGTAGAATTTGAAGTTTGGAGGAGGGATTTAAAGAATTTTTGAACAAAGTCGCCCAGTATGTTGACAAATGAGGACACACAAGCTAAATTTTCAAAGTAAATAGGTTAAATGTTTTGTGGTGTTGACACACAGCATCGACACCTTGGATCCCACCCCTCTCCACCTTTCAACACCCCCTCTACCCCACCCAAAGATGTACGTTCTTGAAGTCACCATACATTTAGAAAATTGCTGCACCAAGTGTTTATTGACAAGTATTAACAACAAATATATTTTGATTTCAATTGACTCGTCTCTGCTGCTTCCTCAACCATGGAGAGACTTAGCTGGTGACTCCATCCCCTCGGACTAGACATGCGCAAATTGCCTGAGTAAATCTTGTGCCATCTTTTGGACAAGTTGAACATAAAAAAAATATATATATATATATATACATATCGACCGATAACCGATATTTTTTTCCGATATCCGATAATGACACCGACCCTCATATCGGCCCGACAATATTGGTCGATCTATATATCGGTCGGGCCCTAGTTTTAAAGGTGCTCCTTGTTTTTAGTTGAATTTTTTTTTATTTAACATAATAAAGAAACTAGTTGAGTTAGTTAGTGAATATTTGAGAAATCAGCTAAAATATAAATTTCAGGGAGTCCCAGAAAATATCTTTCACATGATTAAACCCTTATTGACTATACTGACTATTATAAACTATTTTCGAAAAACTATTGACTAAAGTGGTGTATGAAAAGAGACTTTAGCATTCTTGCATCAGACCTTAACACGGAAGTCCTGAAGTATATAGTTTCATAACACATGTGTTTTAACTTGTGATATCTTTAGCACTAACACAAGAATAAGTGTTTTGTGAACGTAATATTTTGATTCTTAGTAATGAGACTTAGGAAAAATCTTGTACTTGTACTCTTGTACTTTTCAAATAAATTGATTTATTCAAATCATATATCCATGATTAATTTTAAACAATAAAAGAAAATACAAAATCACATACCCTCCACAGGGCTCTATGCTAGGAATGAAATGAACGTTTTTCTTCTATATTTGAAATTGGTATTTCATTTTAAAAACGTTTAATTTTGACCAAAATCACGTATCACCCCGCTTGGCCGAGTGACGCTGTCCTATATTTCGATATTTTTGTTTTGATGTTTCTATTATACAGCATCGGAAGCGCTACTCAGACCCCGTAAGACCCCCTCTAAAACTAAGATTATGGGCGCCCATGGGCGGAGGGTCACAAATTTTGAAGGAAAGCTTCTTGAAAATGTAATTAAATATATCAATTCAGAAAAATCGCTATAATTTCGAGGGGAAGGGTGATCCTGAGAGCTCCTTCTAGTGTGCAGGCATATCCTGCGAAAAGAAGTGCTTTTACGATTCAACGGTGTCTTTTTTAAGATTTTTCAAAAAATAAAATTTGTTTAGGTTTTTTAAAATTGAAACCGAAACCTGAACAATGTGTTGATTCCCGAAAAAATGCCTTCACAGATTCACAAGTGGCACCTTCTTAAACAATTTGGTGGCGTAAGCTGTTTGTTGTCATATGTGTTTAGCTAGTTTTGTTGCCAATTTTCACCCCCCGTTTCTCTCCTTTGATTTGGCGTTTGGAGGTTTTTATATTAAAAATCAAATCTCCGATTCTTCCCAATTTTTTAAGATATAGGTGACTGTGAAGTTGCCATTTGCCCAAAACAATCAGATTTCATATTCACTGTCCATAGTACTTTAAGAGGCAATTAATTAGTTCGCTTATGTGACTATTTATTTATTGATTAATTAATTATTAATTAGTATTTACGTGCATTTACATTATGCTTACCTCCAACATTCTGCTAGATCCAATAAGCAAATTGACACTAAAATCAGACTCAATTGTAAATAGGGGGTCTCTAAAGCCTGAAAACGAACTGATAATGCTAGCGTTGAGCTTGCTCACTGCTCCATTTAGGGAAATTTCCATGTTGTGCAATATGCTGCCATTTATGTTAAAGTTCTTCACTTCAATACAAACAAACATGTTCTCCCGGAATGTCTTGATTGTAATCCCTCGAATACACAAATTCATGAACTGAAAGTGAATTTACCTTACATTATCACAAAAAAATATATATATTTTGAATAATTATAATAATACTTACATTAAAATTAAGGATTAGAAACATAATATAGTATTTACAAGAAGAGAGGCCATGAGATCCACTCAAGCGAAAAGAGGGCCGATCTATGGATCACAGTGAGAGGATTGAGGAGACAAAATTCCGAGAAAGTGGGTTTTTGCTAGCTAAAGAGCCAGCGTCACTAGTTCAATCACACATCATTAAGTAATAACATATATATATATATATATATATATATATATATGTATATATATATATATATATATATATATATATATATATATATATATATATATATATATATATATATATATATATATATATATATATATATATATATACGGTAGATATTAAAGTTGCCTCTTCAAAAAGAACTAAATGGTCAGGATATCTTTTTGAAGAGGCAACTTTAATATCTACCGTAAATGGCCTACCGAAATCTTTTAAAGAGGCAATTGAGATAAAAAAGTATATAAACAGAAATTTGGCTATAAATTGAGACACGGGTGACATTTCATTAAGCCCAATTTATAACAACTTAATATTAAAAGACTCTATCAATATTTTCACCAAGTCTAATTCAAGACAGTCTGTCCGCATATCTAATGAAAACCGAAATTGTAGACAGGCAAAATCTGTTGCAAGGCAAAGGACACTTATTCTATCTAATTGGTAACTTCTCTTTCATTGATTTCAGGCTGGTTTTGTTTTTGATTCAGTGTCTTTTCTCCTTTTGCATAGTTCACTTCAGAAGGTTAGATTTTATTGTTTTTTTTCTTTTTCTGTTTTTCTTTTTTGAGCACCGAGGACGACTTGGTGGAGGTCCTTGTCGAAATATTTGGTTGATTTTCGTCTTTCATATTTTGCTACTGGCTGACAAAATCCTCGTTTTTCACCTATTTGGGTTTTTTTTTCTCTTTTCATTTATTATTTCCTTTCTTGATTCCGTACGTCATGCATAGCCAGTATAGTCTCAGAACGCATTTATTTTCTCGATTATGTGTTGTTTTATGAATTTAATTAATATGTTGAACTTAATTTAAAATAACCAATTGCCAAGTAAAATAAATACCCGTACTGAAGAATTCAGAACATAGATTTGGCGTCGAATAATAATAATAATAATTTATTATAAGCCCATAAGAAAAAAGGAGAAAAAATAACATTTTCCAATTGTGCTTTATGAACTTAGTCCATTTAACATTTGAAACTGTCAATGGACGAATAAGATAGATTACAAGCATTAGGAAATATAGAATATATCTTGGCCACTGAATGCCGTAATGATAAAAAAAATCCCCAATAAGGCATCCAGAACATATTTTGGCCATCAAATGACAAACAGAAAACTCCTTTACCTGAATTAATACTAAGATTTGCTTAAGTACATTCAAAATACTCAAAATATTAAACATTGTCTTCACTATGCGTTTTGAATGTAATTACTGACTTCTAGAACAGCCAACTGACAAAATAGATTACCTGTACAGAAGAATTCAGAACATATTTCTGGCATTGAATGCCAATTTGAAAACCATCTGAAGGTCAAATGACTGAAAAGCAAAATTGAAATCTCTTATGACTGAATTTATATTAAAATTGATTAAGCAAATTCAAGATATTCAAAAATACATGACATTACTGATTTTGTTTTATGGACTTAGTCAATCTGACTTCTGAAACTGTCGATTGGCGAATAAAATAGATTACCTGTACTAGGGAATTCAGGACAGTGAATAGCTTTTCAATTTTGGGTTCGGACTTTTTCGGACGTACTGATGATGATAGATTTCTCTGATTTATGTCCACACCTTCTACAACCACTGAAATTAAACGTTCGGCATCCATATGGATGAGACTACTTGTAATCCCAATAACATCTATGAGCTAAAATTTATAATAATATTATATTATTATTACTAATATGTAACATTATAATATTATGATCATAATAATTATTAAATAGTATATTAATTAGATTTATATTAAATTGAATTATATAATTAATTGAACTATATTAATTAAATAAATAATACTAAATATTATATGCATATATATATATATATATATATATATATATATATATATATATATATATATATATATATATATATATATATATATATATATTATATATATATACATATATATATATCTATATATATAAAAATAAGTTGTCTGTCTGTCTGTGGATGTGTGGATGGATGTGTCAGGTGACGTCACCTGAAAAAACTGGATCAGGTGACGTCAAAACTGAAAAAACTAAAAAAGGCAAAAACTACAAAAAAAACTAAAAACTAATAAAAAAAATAAAAAAGCTAAAAAACTAAAAAAACTATAAAGGTAAAAACCAATAAAAAACTAAAAAAAAAACTGAAAAAACTAAAAAAAGGCAAAAACTACAAAAAAAAACTAAAAACTAATAAAAAAAGTAAAAAAGCTAAAAAACTAAAAAAACTAAAAAAACTAAAAAAAGGTAAAAAACTAAAAAAAATAAAAATAAAAAAAAACTAAAAAAAAGGAAAAAACTGAAAAATAAGCTAAAATAAAGGTAAAAACCAATAAAAAACTAAAAAAAAAAAGGAAAAAACTAATAAATGACGACACTCAAAGAGAAAGCGACCAGGACAAAAAACTAAAAAAAAAGGCAAAAACTACAAAAAAACTAAAAACTAATAAAAAAAATAAAAAAGCTAAAAAACTAAAAAAACTAAAAAAAGGTAAAAAACTAAAAAAACTAAAAACTAAAAAAAAACTAAAAAAGGTAAAAACTAAAAGAACTAAAAAAGAAAAAAATAAATGACGACACTCAAAGAGAAAGCGACCAGGACAAAAGGAATGTTCGATTAGCAATCAACAAAGCACCGGGACACAGGGAGTATAAATGACGACCAGGACACAAGTAAAAAAAAAATTAACAAAACTAAAAAGAAGGTAAAAACTACAAAAAAACTAAAAAGAAAAAAAAACTAAAAACTAATAAAAAAACTAAAAAATCTAAAAATCTAAATAAACTAAAAAAGAAAAAAAAAGGAAAAAAATAAAGGAGAAAAACAAAACTAAAAAACGAATGTATATACAGACCGGGACACCGGGATACAAATGATGACCGGGACCCGGGACACAGGGAATATAAATGACGACCGGGACACAGGGACACAACTACAACGGGGACACCGGGGGAAACAGGGGGATAACCTGACAATCTATTTATATGCAAAGACAATGGGACAGCAAAGAATGTTGTATATTCGCAAGTTTTACGTAGTTAAAACCATATATATATATATATATCTATATTCACAGGTGGGACATAGGGACACAACTACAATGGCGCGTAACTATTATGGCGCGTAACGACTTACGCGCGCGGGGGGGCTTGGGGGGGGCGCGAAGCGCCCCCACCAACTAGGTGTTGGGGTGGCGCGAAGCGCCACCCCAACAGCTAGTATATATATAAATATATATATATATATATATATATATAATATTATGTATAATAATGCTCTAAAAAGCAGTGCCAAAAATGCCAAAATAGTTTTGACCGGCTTTCCGTCATAGAATGGCAGAATTGGAAACACTGATCTGTGTTTTGTGGACATGACTTGAATAGAGTTATGCATATATTTCCTCTCTCTCTTTCAAAATCTATAAGGTGGTTTCACAAATAAATAATATACGGTTCTCACAAATGAAATATCTCATTGCCTAAGACCGATTAATATATAGTATAAATAAAATAGTGTGGACAGGCTCACCCAAGAGCACTTGAGGGTTAAAGCTCCCACCTGGTAAATAGGCCTATCACAAATTTTTCAGACAAACACTGTTTTAAAGATATCGTAACTTTAGACTTTACTGCTGCAAAACCAATCGGAGGAGAATCAATCGGATTTGCACTATCTACCAAGATTTTTTAGCCAACCTCCTAGATTTTGAAAAGCCCAATTCCTGGTGTACTTCAGGTAAAAAAAAAAAGTTTTTTGTATTTTCATTGGAAAACTAAAAAAAGAAAAACTCCCCCCCCCTAGATTACGTTTCATCCCCCCTAAGGAACTAAAAGAATTTACGTTATTGCTTTACGTCACCTTACAGATCCAACCTTATCCTTTGCGTACACATTACGAAGCAGACTCGAATTCTATACAGGCTAGAACTTTCTGTTACGCAAGTTAAAGCCACTATAACAGTCATGATATTAAATTTCTGGACGAGCAACTAATAAATAAAAAAGAAAAGAAATATTAAACTTTTCCCAGAAAGCTTTTCATGACTGAGCAAACCTTAAATCTCCATCTCCATTCCACATTTTTCAATAAAGTATCTTTTGATGATCATTATGAATTTAGGCAATGATTATGCTAGTTTCATAGATTTTTATGTTAGCCTAGTCTGATAGGACTTGTTGAAGTCTGAAAGGTTATACTTAACGTAATGCAAAGTAACCAATTACCGCTAATGCAACCACTTGGAAACAGCTAGCGAAAAAACGACTTAAAAGAATAACTAGTACCATAATAAATTATTTCATCCTTCTTCTTCTTCATCCTGGTAACTACTGCTTGTTTTCAAAGCGTTACCGGATTTTCTCTTAATTAATTTCAGTCACTCCATCTAGATGCCTCATATATATTTATATAATCAAAATCTAGTCACCTTATCTAGATACCCCATACACTATAAAAACACCAATAAGTAACAATAAGGAATTTACCTAAGACAGTGAAATTTGTTCAAACATTAAGAATATTTCAGAGGACCAAGAGCGGTCCTCAGCAAACTACGTACATATATCATTTCAACAAAGTTCTACTAGTTCAGTCTAGGTTGAGCTTCATGAAAGTAATGATTCTGGGACTGTTTTAATTTTCCAATTTTAGTTTTAAACATCCCATTTTACTGTGAGTTTTATCTGACTTATATACGTAGTTTGCTGAGGACGGCTCCTGGATATAGGGCCGAAATATTCTTAAGGTTTAAAAAAATTCAATGTCTTAGATGAATTTGTTTATCCCATGCAATCACGAGTCAGATAACTTAATGTGAAAATATACACTTACAATATCATAACCTCGAAGTCTTACTTCAACATGCTTAAGTTTTGGTCCCCAGTATTGTATGCCATGGATAGTTACATCGACTTTCAAGAAAAAAGAAACTACCTTGGACAATAAATAGGGAACACACCTAAAAAGGAAAAATCACACATAAATACAATAAGAATATAACAACAAAATGTCTTTCCAAAAATACCGACCAAATCAACATACTGAATTTCAGAATTATGGCTAATAGACCTGTTTCTAAAATTATTTTCCTTCTTGCTGAATCTAATTTGGCCAGTCTGATTAGCCGAATTTTACACAGTAATAATTGAAAAAATTGCAGACCTACTGACTAATGATAAAATCCATCCATTCATTTTTTATCTCACACTTTGCGTAAAAAAAAGAATTACACCCTAGCAGTTTTTATGGTGGGGATAGCAGGTTCCCCCCAATTGATAGTATTAAAACTTAGTTGAAATCGCGCCGAAAAAGAGCAAAACTTACAATGAATAAAAAAGGTGAAGTTAAACAACATAAATTATCACAAATAAGATTGGACTTGGATTTCACTTGGATTTAGACAAAGTACCATCGGAAGAGAAAGCGTGCACACTCATTAGGATACTCAAAGAAGGAGAAACTACCATTCCAGGCAACTGACGGGTTTCTTAGTTCTACTTCCAATATCTGGAGATATCCTCTCTCATATTTTCCTAAACAGGATCCAACCATAGCTAGATGAATAACTCCAATGCGTGCAATAGGATTTCGGTATAACCACTTATCTATAGACCTCGTATTTACGTTAGACTCCTAAGAGAAGAAAGCAGAGAGGGGCGTTGAAATATTTATATGATCTTGGGGAATTTGAGAAAACCTTTTACTTCGTGGAGCGTGGAAGCCTCTAAGCAATCTGCATATCTCCGTTCAACTGAATAGGAAATCAGTACAGCAAAAACCTGAAAAGTAAGTGGTGACTAGCGGTCGTAGAATATCAGAAAAGGAATAATTCAAATTGGAAAGAGATTATGCGCGCAAAAAATAGATAGAGCAAACTTAAAAAAAAATTAAAAGAAAGTCAAAATCTAGGAAGATGCCCTTAGTTAATTAATTGTACAACTGCTAATATTTTGAAGTTACAAACAAGGAAGCTACATACCCACCCCAAGCTATTGTGAAAGCCTGTGTAAAGTTCCATTTTTACTTATAAACAACTGAATGTAAACCTACTCAAAGACGAAGTACCATACGCTAAGATTCTTCCGGTTAACAATTTATCATTCCATAGTAGACGTGTCCTGTTATTAGTGTAAACATCAGTAAAGGCTGCAAGTGCAAGTGAAGTTTCACTCGGTCTCATGGCATCATATGAAGCTCTCATTAAAAATAATGGCCAATTTTTACAGTCTGGCAACTACTAGTTTGTAATCTGAACCCAAGTCGGCACAAGTGAAACTTAGAACCTCTTTTAAGCTCGTCCACCTCCCCGGCAAATCAGGAAATGGTCGATTTGATTTTTGGTGGTTCTGTCCGGGGATGTTCAAGTATGTTTGTGGATGTTTTTTTACGCTGAAAGAGCCTACCGCCGATTATCAAATCGTTCCCTATGGCAAGCTAACAAGTTGAGCACTATTTTCGTTTATACTGCAAAATCCGTGATGTCCCATCACTTTAGGGCAGTAGGATTTGTCTTGGCCAACTTTTACATTAAGGTTCCCTCCGACACAGGGGACGCTGTAAAAGGGGATCAAATAGATCACTGGCGTCATCTGCATCATGTGTGGGTGCATAGCACAGAATCAACTTCATCCAGAAGACGTCGAGGAGGCCTGGGAGACTACTCGTGAAAACTACACAGATTCAGCTGAAAAAATCCTTCGGTTTAGAAAACTGGCTAAAGAACAGTGGATATCCACAAAGACCTGGGATTTCATAGCAAATTGCAAGAAACTGAAGCCAAGCTCTTGTGTGTGAAAAATGGTCAAGTAATGTCAATCAAAAACTTGGCATATAAAGAAGCTGATAAAAAGTAAAGAAAAACACTAGGTCCAACAGACGGCATAGATGAATGAAAAGGCTAGGCAAGCCGAAGAAGCAGCAAGCCGCAGAGACACATGAACCATGTATCGCCTAACCAAAGAAATAGTAGGCGAGCAAGTTTACACGAATGCACAGTAAAGAATGAAGGAGGGAGGCTCCTGACAGACGGGGGAGAGCAAAAGGAACGGCGGGCTAGTTATTTTGAAACTCTATTAAATCGCATCACAACTTTAGTTCCACCTGATATACCAGAGCAGCCTATCTTCAATCTCAGCATCAGTGACGACAAGCCGACAGCCGACGAGATACTCTCAACAGCTAAGAAACCAAAAAATGGGAAGGCTCTAGGTACAGCAAACATTTCAGCGAAAATGAACAAGTCCAGTCTGAGACAGATCTTTGTCATCTGGCAATTCTTCTTCTCACTCCCCTAGTGGATCGAAAGGCTCCCTAAGGGTTGTAGAACAGGAACTGCAGTTAAACTCTAAGGAGATGCAAGAACGCGGCATTTCCAGAGGAATCAATCTTCTCTCAATACCAGCATAGCTTTTCTCAACCATTATACAAGCAAGCCTTCAAACGGACTTTGGTCCCCACTCGGGTTAAGAAAACATGGATTCCGGCCAGAACGATCATGTCTCGACATTATCTTTACTCTACGCATGATGCTGGAGGAGCCTAATGGATGAAAACAACGCTTGTACATACTCTTCGTGGACTTCGAAATTGTATTTGATTCAGTGCATCGTTAAGCCCTGTGGAGATTCTTACGGTAGTACGGCATTCCCCAGATGTTAGTTCATCCAATATTTGCCATGAACGAAGAGACAGAATGCTATTCAAAACCTTTCACAGCAACATGAGCTACTTCAAAGTAATAACTGGCGTCAAACAAGGCTGTGTCCTGTCACCTTTTCTTTTCGTTCTAGTTAAATGGATATAATGAATAAACGGATATGGAACCCAAATTGCAGGAGAACTTTTCCGTGGCGTCCATTTTTCCGATAATGTTCGGCTCATAGAGGCCGACTCTCTGATTTCTTGAACAAACTTGTGATGAAAGCTGAACTCTTCGGACTGTACATGAACCATCCGCAGACTAAAGCTATGTCTATTAGCAGTCCATTCATGGGAATCCAACTAGGAGATAAAGACATCAAACAGGTTACAAACTTTACGTATTTAGACCGTACAATAACTTTCAGTGATTAATCTGAAAAAGACGCACCAGAATAGACATCGCCTTATCGTGAGGCAACTATGATGGCTATACTATGGCCATATCCTCGTATGCCAGATAATAGACTTCCCAAAATACTCCTCCCCTGGGAACCGGAATGCAACCCGTCAACGAGGAAGACCAAAGAACACGCTCCGTAGAATGTGCGAAAGTGACAGAAAAGCCCTCAAGACGAGTCATATCCCAGAGTAGCAGGACATCTAAAGAGCAATCCATTTGAGGAAACTTTGGAGGCTTCTCACTGACGCCCTGTGTACATTTGGAGGCACTTGAGGAACTAAGGTAAGGACGTTGTTAGACGATGCAGTAACAACCAGGCTTGTTCGACTGCGCATACACTCTGCAATATCAAAATTACGCATTAGCATGATCATCACTGCCGTTTGTCTTTTAACCGCAGATCTCATGCATCCTTTTCATTTGCGCATGCATTTTCATGTATCCGTGATGCTCCTTGGCGCATGGCTTCTAGCCGTAAATTTTGTTTTGCTTCCTTTTCGTTGCGATGCTCGTTGTCGCATATCTTCATATTCTTCTTGGAATTGAGATTCATTAATATTATCATTACTTCGGATATTTGGTTCCGTGCCATCTGCTTCAACTGTTCGAATCCGTCTTATCACTTTGGATTGTCCGGGTTGTTAGGCCTTAATATCTTCAATCGGATCCTGCATACTGACATTGGGTTCGATATTGTCTTAGAATTCTAACCCATTGAATTCTGTACATTCGATTGTCCAAGTTGTTATATGACAATTTTTATGTTTTGGTTTCTTTTTGTTTCAGTTGACCGACGGTGTTTAAGTTTAATTGAGAACTATTGATCCAAAAAAAAGTGCACTACACTATCTCCTAAATTATCCTAACTTATCCAAATCTGCCATTGTTATAATTCCCAAACCCAGTAAAAAATGAACCTCTGTTTGTAGCGGAAATGTCGCACGATGTCATGACCTCACCTTAAAGGACCACAGGTTCAATTCGATCACCCTGGGGAAAAACTATTTTCCTAAAGTCGTGATATTTCTTGGAATTTTCCCAAAGTAAGGAGCAGCATCAAAGCTTAAAACGAACATAAATTATTACGTATATGAAGGGAGTTACCCCCTCCTCAATACCTCACTGTTCACGCTAAAGTTTTCTGGTATTTTTTTTTGGGAGGGGGGACAAAAAGACATACTTTAGCGCAAAGAGCGAGGTGTTGAGAGGCGGCAACGCCCTTCATATACGTAATAACTTCTGTTCGTTTTAAGTTTTGATGTTGCACCTTAGTTTGAGTTGAAAAACCTTTTTTTATTTTATTTCTGATTGTTCTTTTAATTATTGCTGGTAAATACCCCCCGCCCCACCCCTTATATGAAAATCCCCCCAAACGGAAATTTACTCCCACGTAAAACACCCCCGCCATAAAATTTCAAACAGTTCCATTGTTTCTGAAGGTTCCCCCCGGAAAATGCTTTTGCGGACTATTCCGGCTGAAATTTTTTCTCTGCGCACTTTCATTTGAAAGAATTTAATCCTGATTGATTTTCAAATACTGGAAACCCCTCCTCCGTGGAAAATTTGCGCCCTAAATCCCTCCCATCTTAATAGAAAGTTGCTCCCACAGAAAAATTAACCCTGAAGAATTTATCCCGCGGAAAACTTCCGCATGGAGTATTTCTCCCGTGGAAAATCCCTCCTCCTAGGAAAGATCCTCTAGACAATTCTAACCCACTGAAAATTTCTCTTGGACGATTTCCCTGAACATCTTCATCTGTAAAATTGATTCGGCGAAGAGAAAGCAAGACAAATAAAAAGAGTTTCGCGTAGGAATTCTGGCAAATTCCCCTGAAAAGTCCCCCCAAGGAACTTGAAATCCCCCCTCGGATAATGAATGTATAGTATACTTCCCAAAACAAATACTGTATGTAAACTATATAATGGGCAAATATAGACCTTTCCCCAGGGACTGTAAGGGATCATGCTATCACCAAAGGCCTAGTTACTGGAACTTTCAATTATGCTGAACAAAATGGCAATCTCACAATTTCGATTGTGCGAATCAGGGGGAAAAGGGGCAAGGAAGGAGGAGGGCTAGTTATCCCCCAATCTTTTTTTTTACTTATAAATGGCACTAGAACTTTTAATTTGCGTTTAAATGAGCCATCTCTCGATATTCTAGAACCATTTACCCCTGGGGGAACAAAAAAAAATAATGATCACGCATCTGTGATCTTTCTTCTGGCAAAAATACAAAATTTCGCATTTTTGCAGATGTGAGCTGGAAACCTCAACAGTAGGGTCATTTGATAGTCTGAATCTGATGGTGTGATTTCATTAAGACTCCTTTACTTTTTGGGGTTTTTCCCCTTTTTCGACAATCATGCAAATTTTCTTAGGCTCTGAGATTTTGATGTGTAGCACTAAACATGATGAATCTTATATTTGGAATCAGCACAATAAGCCAATCCTTTTCATGTATCTACTGATATAAAAATTTCATATTTTAGAGTTTCAGTTCAGTGGTAGATCCAGGGGGATCCTCCTCCAAGATTTTTTCTAGAACCCTTATTCCTTCTTTTTTTCTTGTTTTTTAGGAACAAATTTGTCAATTACGCCAATTATTGGGACCTTTGTCACATTCCTCCCAAGATTTACTCATTGGCACATTGGGCCTCCCCTAAGATTTCGCTCTAGATCGACCCCTGTTTCAGTTAGTATTGGGCCGCGTCGCTTCTTACAAAAAAGCGATACCACGAACTGTTTGAAAGTCTAGACCAGAGAACAAGACCTGTTTTCGCTCGTCCTACACCTCGACTACACCTAAAAAAAAAAAAAAAAGACACTGCTCACCAAGTCATTATTAATGAGTGATGCGGAGACTAGATTTGCTATTATTACCTTTCATTTAAATTGTCTTGATTTATTATTATTTTTAATTCCGAAATTTTTATGGCCCTAGGTGCCATAAAATTCTGTCGGTCTGTCCCAGTTTTGCTACTGTAGGCACTTTCAGGTAAGCTAGAACGATGAGATTTGGCAGGCATATCAGGAACCAGACGAGATAAAATTAGAAACTGTCATTTCCCCGATTCGAGCATCTAAGGGGACGGTTAAATCGGAAAAATTAAGAATGAGGTATTTTTAACTTACGAACAGGTGATCGGATCTTAATGAAATTTGATATTTAGAAGGATATCGTGTTTCAGAGCTCTTATTTTAAATCCCTACCGGATCTGATGACATGGGGAGGGGGGTCGAGAGGGACCTAAAATCTTGGAAAACACTTGGAGTTGAGGGATCGGGATGAAACTTGGTGGGAAAAATAAGCAGAACTCCTAGATACGCGATTGACATAACCGGAACGAATCCGCTCTCTTTGGGGGGGGGGGGCTAATTCTGAAGAATTAGATAAATGAGGTATTTTTAACTTACGAAGCAGTGATCGGATCTTAATGAAATTCCATATTTAGAAAGACCTCTTAACACAGATCTCTTATTTTAAATCCCGACCGGATCCAGTGTCATTGAGGGGGGGGGAGTTGGGGAGCCAGAAATCTTGGAAAACCCTTAAAGCGGAGAGATCAGGATGAAACTTGGTGGGAAGAATAAGCACAAGTCCAAGATACGTGACTGACATAACCGAACCAAATCTGCTCTCTCTGGTGGAGTTGGGGGGGGGGAGTAATTCGGAAAAAATAGAAAAATACGGTATTGTCAACTTACGAACGGGTGATCAGATCTTAATAAAATTTGATATTTAGAAGGATCTTGTGCTTTAGAGCTCTCATTTTAAATCCCGACCAGATCCGGTGACATGGGGGGTTAGGGGGGACCAGAATTCTTGGAAAACGTGAATATTGAGGCATCTTTATCTTATCTTACGAATCAGTGATCAGATCTTAATGAAACTTGACATATAGGAGGACCTTATGACTCAGATGCTCCATTTTCAATTCGAATCGGATCCGGGGACATAGGGCGTTGGAGGGGGGAAACAGAAATCTTGAAAATCGGAAATCTTTGAAAACACTTAGAGTGGAGAGGTCGGGATGAAACTTGACGGAAAGAATAAGCACAGGTTATAGATACGTGATTGACATAATTGGAACGTATCCATTCTCTTTGTGGGAGCTGGGGGGTGTTAATTCGGAAAAATTGAGGTATTTTTAACTCAAGAACGGGTGACCATATCTTAATGAAATTCGATACTTAGAAGGAACTCATGTCTCAGAGCTCTTATTTCAAATCCTGACCACATCTGTTGACGTTGGGGAAGTTGGAGGGGGAAACTGGAAATCTGGGAAAACACTTAGAGTGAAGAGATAGGGATGAAACTTGGTGGGTAAAATAAGCAAATGTCGTAGATACGTGATTGACGTAACCGTACTGGATCCGCTCCCTTTGGGGGAGTTAGGGGGTGGGGTTCATTGATTTGGCGAGTTTGGTGCTTCTGGACGTGATAGGATGATGAAAATTGGTAGGCGTATCAGGGAGCTGCACAAATTGACTTGATCAAGTCACTTTCCCCGATTCAACCCTCTGGTGGCTGAAGGGAGAGGAAAAATTAAAAAAAAATGAGGTATTTTTAACTTACGAGTGGGAGATTGGATCTTAATGAGTTTTGATATTTAGAAGGACCTCATGACTCAGAGCCCTTATTTTAAATCCCGACCGGCATTAAGCCTCTGATTTTCCTTATAAATCAATCTATTAATTCTTATAATTTTTCTAGAGCTAATACCATATGAGCTCTTGACTCTTCCGGCCCTGTCACAAGTGCCATATGAGCTTTTAGCTCTTGTTATTTTAGTTTTTAACACTTATTTCTAATCTTGTTTTGTAATATATTGTTTATTTTATAGGCCATTTATATTGATTCCTTTATAACAGATTTAATCAAATATTTGATTTAATATACAACTAACAAAAGTATAATCCAAAAAGGAATTTGATTCTATAGGTCACGCAAGTACTCGGGGCAAGGGCTATAAGTTATGTTAAATAGCTACTTATAAGATTAGACTTGTCATTAAATCTATTCTTAGGGATTCTGTTCTGGATATATCCTCAAGATCCATGTCTTCCTAAATTAACAATCCAATTAACAATCCAATCCAATTAACACCCATCTCCTCTAGTCCCTCTTAATGAGGTATGGTTTTGATTGCAAGAAATTCGCAAAATTAAAGTAAAACGTAAGAATATTAATATTGTTTTATTAATATTTATTAATTTATTAATATGTATATTAATAATTAATTTTAAAGTCAAACTGACCAACAATGACAAAAAAAAAGAAAAAAAATCCAGCAAACGACTGGTTCTAGGACAAATCATGATAAAGACAAGAAAAAAAAGAAAATGAAAAATGTTTTGCTTGTATAACATAAGGGGACACCAGCGTGGATGAAAATCACGAAAAGAAGACAGCAAGAGCCTAAAATTGGGATATGAACCAGAAGAGAAGCTAAAAATTTGAACACTAAAAAGTAACTTAAATCTAAAAAAGAGAAACATGTATTAAATCGTCACTCCAAAAGATCCAGGCAGTTGCAAAATATGCAATTCGCGTTACTTCTGTTGCATCTAAAGAATAACTGATAGTAACACCAAAAGAGAATATAACCAGAAAGAGAATATAAACCACAAAAGAGAATATAACCAAGTGTACAAAACAGAAAAGAGAACATAACCAGAAAGAGAATATGACCAGAGATAAAATAATCAGAAGAGAAGCTATATATTTGAACACTGAAAAATAACTAAAATCTAAAAAAGAAAAGCCTATATCCAGTCATCACTCCAAAAGATACATGCAGTTGCAAAATATTCAATTTGCGTTACTATATTACATCTAAAGAATAAGTGATATCTGTTTAATGGTACCTAGATATAGCAGAAATAACCTAAATATTTTGTTGGATTTATATCTGGTGCATTTTTTTATATTTTATTGATTTTTTGTATCACTATTTCTAGGGCTCTCTTTTTATTTTGTTCCGCTTTTTTGTTTTTTGCTGTTTCCTTTTCTTGGTTTTAATCTGTGAAGGGTTGTTTTATACTGACTGAATATTCAAGTTTGTGTTTTTTTCTCCTTTTTTTTTTACTGGAATTTTTCTTTTCTTGGTTAAGACAAGTGCTATTTTGCAAATTAGTAAAAAAAAGTTCACAGAAAAAAAATTGAAGAGCTGAAATCCTCAATTTGGAATAAATTTAAGCACGAAATCCATGAGGAAAAATTATATATGTAGTTGCAGAGAAGATGAAGGGAAGAGATGAAGATAAGATGAATTTGTATATTAAATTAATTATTTATAAAATTAATTTGTATATCAAAGCAATTTAATTAAAAAAAAAATTCATGAAAATGTAGAATCCACCGTTTTCTAGAGTTAAACTATATAATTATCCTTTGCTGATTTTCAAGGAATCTTTTGCTGCTTTTCAAGGAATGGGTAGGAAATACTAAACTTACCAACTGATTAATACAACACCAATAAGACCAAGACAGGCTACAAATAATGAAATCGGGAGATTGAGCCAGTCCATCTTATCTCCTGATCTTTTACCTAAAGTAAATAAAACAATAAATTGGATATTGAGAGGTAATTGGTAAGAGTTGCCCAAATTAAAGACTTATAATCCCTTTCAAAATATCCATGAACCATGCACGAAAAAAATCAAGATTTTTAAAATTCGTCCTATAATTCATTGTACTAAACAAAAATAAATAAACCATAATTATATATTTGTTTTAGAAAATGTCTTAAGCTCAGTTAACAGAATTATAAAACTTGTTTTTAGATAAGTATTTGGTAGGTTTTTCAGCTGACCAATATTTGAAGACATACAATTGAAATAATAATTCTGTTGTCTAAAAAAAATAAAATAAACATTTTGACGTATTTGTGCTTTTTTGCTGCAAAAATTGTCACAAGTAGCAGTCCCCAGACTCTCAGTACCAGCATACTTCATAGTTTTCATTGTTCATAGTTTCACAGTTTCATAGTTTATGGACCTGATATTATCTTCTTTTTTTACAGAAAACAATTTATAGAATGCAGCGATTTTTCTTTTCTATGAACATTATGGCATACGAGACTAATTAGCAGCCAAATTTCTTGTAACCTACCAATTCTATTTCTATTAAAAAATAAATATCATAAATATCTGTATTGGTACATAGGTGCTATTACAGATATGCAAGCCAAAAACTAAAAGGATAAGGGGGTGGGGAAAAGATTCTGACACCAGTAGTTATTCACCTGTACCCTACCTAAAAATCTGAAGATTGAATATAAATCAGAAGATCAAATATTGTATTTTTTTAAGCTTCAAAGCCATTCGAAAAAAACATTAGAAAATGCATTTCATCCAGGAACTTACTATTCTTACAAAAAAAAAGCTTCTTGAAGACCTGGTTTATATTATTTATGCGTATATATATTTGATAACTTTTACAAATAAGAATTTAAAAACTTTCTTTTGCATGTCTCTTGATGGTTGCATTTGAAAAGATTTAAAGCCAAACTGGCCTATCATGACCAAACAAAGAAGAGAATCTTGCAAATACGAATGGGTCTATGGCCAGTAGGAAGAAACAGAAGAATAATTACAGAAGTATGTCGTCTGGATCATAATAGACATCCTCAGCGTCAAGAAAAAAGAATCTAAAACAAGAAAAAATGGAAGAACGTTTGAGATCATAGAAGAGCAAAAAGAAAACAATCAAATAAAATATATACAACTTTGATTCTGTGTCAAAGAGTAACTTCCATGAACGAAAACACATAAAAAGCTTATAGCTATATCAAGACAAAAATTATTAAGAGGCAAACGTGGATACAGAGCCGTTCCTAGGGTGCCCGAGGTAATATCAGTTACAGCTCCCCATCCCGACTAAAATATAAGCAAAAAAAGCCCGATCAAAGTCAAAATTAAGGTCCAAGTAGGCAATCCCTCAGTGCCCCCCAGCACCAGCACCTAGGGCAGCTGCCCGGTTGCCCTCCCCCCTAAACGACTCTGCGTTGATACGTACTTTTTGTAAGACTATACTACTTTAACTAGAAAATGATTGTCTTTCCCATCAAAATCATGAGTTGGTTTTAGACTAAGAGATAGGCTAAAAGTAGTTACAGACGGTAAAACTTATGGAAGCTAGGGGTTCAATAAATTAACTGACAAGAGAGAAAAAAAGAACAACAGAACTAATATCAAGACTTGACAACCTACTTTTCAAAATATTGACATTTTCTGAAAGAGTTTAAACTAGATTCTATCTGAATTCCAGATATAATTACAGACATGAATAATTGAGGAATATGATATTGTAGTAGGATGGGAACCAATTATAAATAAGAATTCAATAAAAATGACCAGAAGAAAGGTAGTTAAAAAAATCATCAGAAGGAATTGGGCTAACGATTTTCAAGAATAAGATAGGAAAACGATGCAACTGAATGTGCTAAGAAAATTTAATATCCGCTAATAATTTAGAAGGAGATTTTTGGCAAACGAATAAATGAGTTTAAAAGCTTTATTTTGAAACATATGAGGTCACATCACAAAAATACAAAGCTCTTAAAATATCCAACAGAGAAATTACTTCAAATAAGAGGTTCTGCTTCCTCCCCTAACAGTGGAAGTTCTAAAGCCTACTGCATCATTTACGCTTTATTTAAAAACTAATTTTTCAAAACATCAATAATAATGAAGAAAACTGAACAAACAAACAAAACGTTCCTATTTGTTTTGAGTTTCATTTATTCATTAAGATGCATTTCTGGTTGTTTCAAGTTTGAATTATTATAGAGCATTGCTTCTGCTTGTTATAAGTTTATTATCGCTCTTTACTTTTTTCTTGAAAAATTTCTTTTTGGGAAAGTTTTGTTTTAAACCAATTTCTGTCCGTTTTATTGCCAAAGCTTTATTATTGGAAAAGTATCTGATTATAATTTAAATTCTTAAGTTGGATACGGAGATCTGAGCATTGGGTTTGATTGCTTTTAATATAACAATTGTAAAAATTCAATGTCCTAGGTTGGAAAGGTCTTCCACTAAATTGACTCTAATCTACATGTAATATATTCGAAATAATCTCCCAGGGAGAATGTTCAAAATATTAAATTTGAATAAGAATGGAACAGGAGAATGAATACATATCAGAACCATCATTCAGCTCTCTTTACTTATGATCCATTAAGCTCTTGTATATGGGACTTTGACATAAGGGTTTGATAGAGGTGGTTTGGAAAAAATATCATTCTGACATCTAATGTCTTTGCATCGAATTAAATATCCTTCTCAACATTTCCTGAAAGTTCAAAACATAATGTGCTAGCCGTTTTCTAGATATTTCAAATACACCCTTTTGCCAACATGGACCCAATTGGCTTCTTCTGATTTAGTTATACATTTCCCTTCAACATTCACTGCAAGTTTCAACTATAAGCCATTAGCTATTCCTGAAATATTGCAGACTCCCTTTCAAAAATCAGGATGCACATAGTGTCTCTTGATTGAGTTCAACATTCCCGTCAACTTTCCCTAAAAGTTTCAACTAAATTCTATTTGCCAATCCTGAGATGCTCCAGATGCATCCTATTGACAACCAGGATTCACAAAGTAGTGATTTGATTACGTTCCACCTCAACTTCACCATTCTTTGAGTGTTTCTACTAAATACCCTTAACTGTTCTTAAAACATTTTAGACATGCTATTTTAACAATCTGGATGCATATGGTATCTTTTGATTTCATTCGAAATCGCAAAAGACATTTCCTGAAAGTTCTGGCCTAGCAATCTTAACTGGTTCCAAGATATTCCAGCCACTGCAATTGACAACCAGTGTGTATATAGTTTCTTTAAGTTCGATGTCCCCCTCATCATTTTCTGAATGTTTCAACTTAATACCCTACCATAACTGTTTTTGAAATATAAAAGATATGCTGTTTTGACAACCTGGATGCATGCAGTTTCATTGGATTTTATTTAACATCCCCTTAGCACTCCCTCAAAATTTCAGCTTAATATCTGTGGCCATTCCTCAGATCAATATAGAGACACCAAGAAACGCTTTTTGACAATTTTGATCCCTCAATAATCCTTGAAACTTCCAGCTTAATAACCTTAGGTATTAGTAATACGCTATGTTATTTTGTCAAGCAGGAAGCCCATTAACTCTTTTTAATTAGTTCAATACTACTTTTAGCAGTAGAAGTAGCAGCAGCATTTACAGTCGAAGTCATAGTTGCAGTGGTATTAATAGTGGTCACAATAAAATTAGTAGCAGTTGTAGTAATAAATTCTCACATTTCCAATTACACATAGTCCTAGTCACAAGTTGTCAAAATTACAAGTAGACGCAGTCCCATGTATTTGCAGCAATAAGTAATCGCAGTCATAGGTAGTCATGGTAACAAGTATTTGCAGTTGCTAGTAGTTGCAATTGCAAGTAGTTGAAGTCCCAAGTAGACACAGGTACATTACAAATCGCCTTATTCACAGTAACAAGTAGTAGCAGTTGCTAGCCTAGCAGTCACTGTTACAACGTGTCATAGTTATAAATAATAGCAGTTTCACATGCAATTAGTCACAGCAGCAATGCAAGTAGTCACGGTAGTCACAAATAGGCATAGTTGAAGTCATAAGTAGTTCTAGTCGCAGTTAGAAATAGGCACAAGTAGTCACTGTTGCAATTGTACTACTAGTAGTGGCCCTGAAAGTTCCAAGCTAATGCTTTTGGCTATTTCTAAGATATTGAAGACATGCCTTTTTACTATCCTAGATACAAATTGCGTCTTTTTATTTATTTCAATATCCCTTCAACATTCCCTGGGATTTCACCTTAATTCCTTATCCTTTAAGATGTAATCAGGGGATGAAACGTTTCCCTTTCCTTTAACAAAAAAGCCATGCATATAATAATAAAAAAGTTGAATATTTTACAACCCTCAACTCAGGAACTGTGGGGAGGATGGTATCCCCAGAGGCATAATTATTCAACCATTTGACTATTTGAAACAAGATACCTTTTTCAAAATTTTGATCAGTATTTGGGGGATCTAAAATTGAGAGGGGGCTGGTTGCCCTCTGATCACTTTCCAATATCAGTCTCAACATGCTATGAAAATTTCACCTGAATGCCCTTGCCTATTCATGAGATGTTGCTGATATCTCAGGCCTTTTTGATGACCAGCATGAACATAATGTACTTTGATTTTATTCAATATCCCCTCAACGTCTCGTGAAAGGAGTTACAAGTAGAAGAAGCTACAGTCACAGTCACAGTAAAAAATATTACTCAATTCCTCTTGGTATGCTCTTTCCAAATCTCCTAATCATTTCATATTGATTTTGAATGTCTGATTTAGAACTAGCAGCAATAAGTTTTTGAATTTCAATTTTTAAACAAGTTATCCCCTGAGTACTTCTGGAACATGTTTTCCCAGAATTCTATTTACCATGAATATGGCATGAGAAACATTCCAGTTCATCAAGTCTGACACTCAACAAGTTTGGGTTTTGCTCTTTGAAACAATGCTGATTCAGTATGGAATGGTCTGCTGGATAGTATTAAAGTGGCTGGTAGCTTAATTTTGTTTAAATGAAAATCAAAAATTTTTTATTGAAAAAGACAGCTGAAACTTATGAGTTTTGGAGATGATACACAAAGGTGGAGTAGGTAGAGGTTGGTAGGTTGTGACAAGAAAAAAAAACCAAATCTATCTTTTTTAAGATTAACTATTTCTTTTTTTTGAAAAAATAACAAATTAGTTTTTGCATTATTATTTATTGATTATTTTTTATTTAACAGATTGTTAGAAGATAGGGCCACCCACTAGGCTTTTGTCTTTGATGTGGCTCTAGATTATTTTTTTTTTTACATAGTTGTCATTATATTTTTTTATATATATATATAGTTTTTATATAGTTGTCATTATCAGTATAGTTTTATATAGCTGTCTTCTATCTTTTTGGTGAAGCAACAGATATCTGAATCTGAAATCTTGCAAAGGCACCCCTCCCATGGTCCCATATATTGACCTAACAATGCACGTCTTTGTTACATCAAAGTGGCTGTACCTTTGATGTAAAGATAAGCTAGCTATTTTCTCAGTTTGCAATTTATATCTGTGTGATTGAGTGTGTAATTTACCAAATACTATTTGCAGAGTTCGGACAGGTCAATTCGTTCCAAATTATAGGCTCTGTCCTATTTTTATAGAATTTCCCGGGCCCAAATATAGGCCAAATATAGGATTCGGAAGTCCTCGGTTTCAGACCTATGGTAGATGGCGTGGGATGCCTGGTCACATAAATTATCAAGTTTCATCCCAATCCCTCCAAACTAAGCGTCTTCCATGATTTTATGTCCCCCCCCCAAATTCCCCCCAATGTCACCAGATCCGGTCGGTATTTAAAATAAGAGCTTTTAGACACGATATCCTTCTAAATATCAAATTTCATTGAGATCCGATCACCCGTTCGTAAGTTAAAAATACCTCATTTTTCTAACTTTTCAGAATCACCCCCTCCCCCTCCCAACTACCTCAAAGAGAGCGGGTCCGTTCTGGTTATGTCAATCATGTATCTAGGACTTGTGCTTATTTTTCCCACCAAGTTTCAGCCCAATCCCTCCACTCTAAGTGTTTTCCAAGATTTTTGGTTTCCCCCTCAAAACCCCCCAATGTCACCAGATCCGGTCGGGATTTAAAATAACAGCTCTGAGACACGATATCCTTCCAAACATCAAATTTCATTAAGATCTGATCAACCGTTCGTAAGTTAAAAATACTTCATTTTTCTATTTTTTCTGAATTAACAGACCCCCCACTCCCCCCCCCCAGATGGTCAAATCGGGAAAACGACTATTTCTAATTTAATCTGGTCCAGTTCCTGATATGCCTGCCAAATTTCATCGTCCTAGCTTACCTGGAAGTGCCTAAAGTAGCAAAACCAGGACCAACAGACAGACAGAATTTGCGATTGCTAAATGTCACTTGGTTAATACCAAGTGCCATAAAAACACTATGCTACAATAAAATTAACCGAACAGACGGACCAAAGGATGATGAGGCGACAAACGATAAAAAGCTGATTCTGACAACCTTCAATGCAGGAGGGCCAACTTTGCACTTCTATCAGGGACATCAAACTTACAAATTATCTTACCATTGCTATACCAAGGGGGGAGATAAAGTAAAAATTTACAATATCTGAAATAAAGAGTCCGAATCTGATTAACATCATATTTCTTTAGAAGGGGATAAAGACCAGATAGATAAAGGACAGATTGATCACAGAATGTAGCATATAGCCTACCCAGTGCACATTTTTGAAAACGAATTGCGAAATTAAACTTGGTTTTTGGAACGTAAGGACCATGGTTCAACTTTCTAAAACAGAACAGGTTGTGAATGAGATGGACAATTATGGCCTTGACATCCTAGCTCTGTCGGAAGTCCGTTGGACTGGTGCAGGTAGTCAAACCCTCAAGAAGGGATCCACAATCCTGCGAGTGGCACAGAAAAAAAGAAAGAAGCAGGCGTCGCCATAATGCTGTCGAAATCTGCGTCCAGAGCCCTAACGAAATGGACGCCTATAAATGAGAGGATCATCGTGGCACGGTTCACAGGTCGCCAAGCTAAGTTAACAGTAGTCGCATGTTACGCACCAACTAATGAGGCAGACGATACCACAAAAGATAACTTCTACAACACCCTACAAGCTGTCGCCAAGGATATCCCCAGCCACGATCTCGTCTGCTTTGTTGGTGACTTCAACGCCAAGGTGGGGAGCGACAAGTCCTATTGTCCTGAGGTTCTTGGGAGCCAAGGCCTCGGCGAAATAAATGAGAATGGGATACTATTAGTTGACTTCGCACTAACAAATGACCTTATCATCGGAGGAACCCAGTTTCAGCATAAAACTATCCACAAATACTCATGGAACTCGCCTGATGGTCGAACCCACAACCAGATTGACCATATCTTGATCAACAAAAAGTGGAAGTCAAGCCTTCAAGATGTAAGAGCCTACAGAGGAGCCGACGTCGCCTCAGACCACGCGTTGATGATTGCAAAGCTGTCCCTCAAACTGAAAGCCACAAAAAATCCCAAACCAAAGAGAAACCTGCCTACGACTCTGAAAAGCTCTCAAACGCAGCAGTTCGTCATAGGTTCAACATACAGCTTACAAACAGGTTTGAGAGCTTGGCCCTAGATTTGGATAGAGAAGCCACTGTGGAGACAACCTGGGCCACCCTAAAAGAAGCCTACAACCAGACAGCAATAGAAACAATTGGGCACAAAAAAAGACCCAAAGACGAGTGGTTATCCGATAAGACATGGACCCTTATCGAAGAGCGTCAGAAACTAAAACAACGTCTTCTAAATGATGGAGATAACAGCGACACAGTCTTGAGTAACCAGCTGTATCGATACCAAGACAAGCTGGTGAAAAAGAGCGCAAGGGGAGATAAACGGAACTTTCTAGAACAAAAGGCAGCTATGGCAGAAGAAGCGGCCAAGCGCGGCGATTCCAGAGCCGTCTATAAAACCACCAATGAAATCGTCAGGAAACGTTGCAACCTAAATGGACCAGTAAAAGACGGAAACGGGAAGACAGTCACAGCCCCTGATGAAATCTCTGAAGTTTGGGCCCAACACTTCGAGAAAGTTCTCAACCGACCTAGTCCTCCGAACACAGCAGATATCCCCACAACCCCTTTCCTGGACCTTCAAATCAATACGGAAGAACCGTCAACCGAAGAACTGGTACAAGCCGCTCGCAAACTGAAGAACGGCAGAGCACCAGGAAGCGACAGGATATCAGCAGAAATGATTAAAGCCTCTTTAGGCGCTTGCATAACTGTGTGGATCACATTCTTTGCATGTATATGGAAATCAGAGAAAGTCCCCGAAGAATGGAGAAAAAGCACACTCATCAAGCTTTTTAAGAAAGGAGATGCAGCAAAATGCGATAACTGGAGGGGCATCAGTCTCCTTTCTATCCCGAGGAAACTATTCTCACAGATAATCCTTCGTCGCATCCAGACAGCCTTAGATAAGCACTTGCAAGACGAGCAACATGGCTTCCGCCCATCCCGCTCCTGCTCCGACCTTATATATGTCCTACGCATGATGATCGAGGAATGCAATAAATGGAGGCAAAAGATGTACCTTGTCTTTGTGGATTTCGAAAAAGCCTTCGATTCAATACACCGAGATTCGCTGTGGAATATCCTCCGATATTACGGCATTCCAGAAAAACTTGTATCCTTGATCATTGCCCTATATGAAAACACCGAGTGCTGCGTTCGGACCCACGAAGGAAATACAAGGTATTCCCGTATCATGTCCGGTGTCAAACAGGGATGTGTCCTCTCCCCCTTGCTTTTTGTCCTTGTAATCGATTATGTGCTCCGAGACTGCACGGGGTTTCGTATCCAAATCTGCGACAACAAACGACTAGCAGATCTTGATTTCGCCGACGACATCACCCTGATGGAAGCAAACAAGGAAAGGCTCCAGGATCTTCTCGAAGTAATCCGAGAGAAAGCGAGTCTATTGGGACTAAAGATCAACTCGGACAAAACAAAAAGCATGGCAACGAGCGACTCACCACTGGGCTTAAAGTGCGGGGACAATACAGTAGAGCATGTAGTGGATTTTAGATACCTTGGAAGTACAGTCGAACGAACTGGATCCAGCGAAAAGGAGGTGCAGTCTAGGATTGGACAAGCCAGTGGAGCTTTTAATCGACTAAAGCCAGTGTGGCGATCGAAAAAGTACTCCCTGAAACTGAAAATGAGGCTGTTCAACAGTAACGTCATCTCCGCCCTCCTTTATAGCTGTGAATGTTGGAAACTAAACCAACACCAAGAAAAGAGGATTCTTGCCTTTGAGAACAACTGTCTTTGCAGAATACTGAACATTAACTGGAGAGACCACATGACCAACCAGACTGTTTGGTCTATCTCGCGCCAGCCCCTGGTAACAGATGTCATACGCCAACGAAGATGGCGCTACCTGGGGCATGTTATCCATATGGCGGGAGAAAGACTCCCCAGAACTGTACTGGAGTGGCAACCAGAGGGAACCCGAAGAAGAGGGAAGCCAAAGAATACACTTCATCGTACGTACCAGCGGGACCTAAAACACATCAATGTGATAGTCCAACCCCAGTGGGAAGACGTCTGGGCAGCAGCACATATGAGGGACGACTGGCGGCTCTTTTTGGATGTCCTGGGTGCCTCTGGCGGCACAGGAGGAACTAAGGGTCTAAGGTATTCACATCAGCCAGCCAGCGTTCAGCCAGGAAACACATAAGTCGCAAGAACTCCAGTCTCATTAGGCAGAGACTGCTAGCCTACATACTGATCTTCACTCATTTTGGACAGGCCCAACATGACAAAAAACAAAACATCAGCTACTAAGTCAACACAACAGCATAGCCCAGGCAGAAGCAGCTTACTAAGCCCAACACAAAGCATTAGTTAAGTTCAAACAGCTCAACAGTTGTAATTAATTATCAATCTACACCAAAAGACAGAAAATTGCAAATTATGAGCAATGTTCTTAGTGCTCTTCACCCAAAAATATAGGAATAATAGGATTTTAGCCAAAATATAGGCATTTTATAGGAGTGCATTAAAATATAGGAATTTATTGGAATTTATAGGCGAGTCCGAACACTGTATTTGAAATGATTTTAAAAAGTTTTTAATAGCAAATGAAAAAATGATAATCTAGTTAGTAAAAACATCTTGAATATTATTTGTTTTAGTTTTTTCTTTTATCTCTGATATTCCTTAGTCTATATATGGGATCATTAAAAAAAGATGTTTTTTGAGGGAGTTGAGTGTTATATACACAAAAAAAGGAATTGGGCAGCATGTTCATCTTGCACCAATGTCAGCTGTAGAATCTTTTGTATATTGACCATATCTTTAAACAGTTGTCTCTATACAGGAAGCAGGCATATCAAGATTGCAGATGATAATTGCAGGAAATATAGAGCAAAATCTTAGAGAAAGGAATTACAGCTGTCTTGCCAGGAAAAAAAAAATCATAGTGTGTTACCATCATATGTTTTAGTGTGTTACCAGAATATGTGAGCTTATTTCTTCTTTTAGAGGTTGTTGTGATGGCATAGTCAAGGGAAAATAGATAACAATCTCCTTAGCTTAGGCTACTATCAAAATTAATGGTTAATTTTCTGATTAACATATTGTTGAGATAGCTAAGAAATAGACATTTACTTTAGAATCATAACTTTATAATAAATCCAAATATAACATACACTTACATCATAAATGAACTTACCCCCCCCCACCTAATGTACCAATTTTCTTACAAATTATAAGATTATCTGTAAGTTACTCTTTTCTTCAAATTGATTTACTAGTTTGTAAAACTAATGAAAAATGAATGCCATATATGCAATTCAGGATATTTGACAATTAGAGGGGGAGGTAGCAAAGTTCATATCTAAGGCAATTTAAATTCAGGATGAAAATTTCATTTAGCAAAAATTAAGAATAGCAGCTCTTCAGAAGGAGATATGCTGGAACAAAAAGAGATGTTTTTATATGGCTAATTTTATGCTCATTTGCATGGTTTGCTTTGTGTTTTTGACAATTCATCCCCAGCCCTCTATTAATGGTTTTGTATAGACATATACTATACAAAGAAACTAACCAAAAAAAAACAATTAGATTCACACTTTATAATATGCAGAAAGTAGGCTACCAATGAACCATTATTCCTTGCTTTTTTCCTTTTTCATTGATGTTTTTAAATCCCTTTTATTATTAAAATCCCTTCCAGAATATCAAGTTAAGAATAAAATTGGCACCTTTTGTTATTCTTCATAAGATACATCCTGTGAATGAGAACTTGAGAAAATTTAAGAGAGAAAAATGGATTTCATGGGGAGAAAAAACGGGAATATTTACATTACCTGCACAGAATATATCAAATATATACATTCTGTGAATTCTGCTAATTTTACTGTTTATGCTGGCATTACCTAATAAGTAACAAGTAAAAATGAAAAAAATATAAGTTTCTTTCATAAAATCAAGGAGAAGTGTTTAAATACCATACCTGGTGAAGTTCATTTATGCCACAAATGAATGATACATTTGGATTCAGGATGAAATTCTGATTTGAAGGTATGTCTATTTTGGTGACCAGTGTTTACCCCCCCCCCCAGAAATATACATAGATATACATAAACAAATAGAACTGACTATTTCTAAGCTATCTCATTAGTGAGTTAATTGGATAACTTACCCACAAGAGTTATGGCAGGATATTGAGAATGTTATTACAGAATATTCTTGAGAATGACAAAATAATATCTTAAGAATCAGAACAAAATGTAGTCATTTTCATTCTGTTTTATAATTCTGAAAGTGTTTATTTTGTAAAAAAAAATGATTTAGAAATATTATAAAACAAGAAAATAGGAAAAAACAAAAACAAGGAAAAGGATTCCCTGATACTTGATGCATGTCATAAAGTAAGAATTTCATATAATTTTTTTTTGTTAAATGGAATAAATTGTCAAAAATATAAACCAAACTATAAAAATGAAAACAAAATTAGCAATTTTAGAATGTCTCTCTTTTGTTCTAGCAAGTCTCTGTCTGAAGAGCTGCTATTCTCTACTATTACCACCAATTTGAAAGATATGTCAATTTCTTAGCAGCCTTAATATTCTGTTAATCATGAAAACATTGGCTACCAAACTAATAACACAAGCCTATAATAGCCTACAAGGTGAAAAGTGGTGGGTGAAAATATAATCTGAGGAGGTTCCACAAATGGTACATCGGAATAAGCCTAGAAATGGGGCTGTTGAGAAGGAAATATAATATAATAAGAAAACAATTCTTGCTTCCTGAAAGGCAGAAAAATTGTGTTAATCATAAATTGTATTGCAATTAAAAATCCACCTTGACTTCAATTCCATTCTATATCCCCCTAAATAACCTTAAATGTGCATACATATAGCCCAAATTGTACATTTCCTATGTATTTTGCCGTGTGTAACTTCAGTTTCAGCCTGTTGGACCTTGAGTCAGCTGTGACAAAATCAAGAAACAGAGAAACTTATCGAAAATACAAAATTTGGGTTACATTTTTGCAAATAATGAAGTCAGAGGTAAATTATAGTTGATTTGTAGTCAAAGTGTGCTAACTAGCCTACAATTAGTCTAGGCTATTCTGTATATTGTGAAGCAAAGGGCTAATTGTTCTCTTAATATGGTTCCTTCTCAAATATCACCCTTCTAGGATTGCACCAGGAAATCTTGCAGATCAGATATTGGATCCCCCAGACTAAACTGGATTTATTTTACCTAAGCTACTCCAAGGGTTTCGGAAACATTTTGGTTGGAAAAATCATACTATTTTGTTTTAAATTTCTTATGTTTTATTGCCATCTAGTTTTATAAAAAAGTACGATGGCGTCAAACAATGGGACAGATTTTAAAATAGAACAGAAAAAGGACACGAATGTCGAGTTTAATAATCAACGATCAGAGTGAGAAAGATACTCCAATATAAAAGATATTATAAATTTTAGTCCATAAGCGAATGCAGTTCTTGGCTATCGCAAAGATATCAACTCAATTTAAATGATTTGAATACTACTAGAAAAAGGATTTGAATAGTCATGTTTTATCATCAGGAATTTAAAAGGACTAATAATAGAATTGTACATTTTACAGCAACCAAACAGAATGTTTCATAGGCAGCACAATGGCTATAAAACATTAGGGTAAAAAAAAGTGAAGTGGGCTCCATATATTATTAGCTTAATTTTTTTTTTCACCAAGGCAATTCGTATGAAAGGAATTGTTATTGAAACTTCGAAGATGCTCATTCAAATATAAATTAAAAGCTCTATTGTCCTTAAAGAGTCAAAAGTGATGGAAGTTAAGAAACCTCTCCTCCCCTTTACATTCCTCATTCCCCCAACGACATCCAATATCAATTTTAAGATTTTTCCAGTAGAGTTGAAAAACAAGGGGGATATTTGCTATGGGGTAGAAGGCGCAACCCTCCCCTCCTGATCCCAGTTTGCCTCTTCCCCCAGCAGAAATTTATTTTTCTGCAAGAAATCTTGATTAAACTAAGATAAGCCTGCATAATTCAAGCTTACAGAAAAACAGGTCAGTTTTCTCTAGAAATTTTTTGCCTATATGATACTATGTGGCTATTATTACTTGATTTGTGAAAATTGGCTCCGTCTTCGCCCCCCCCCACCAGAGCTTTGACGAAAAAACTGTTAAAGTTTAAGAACTGTGTCTCTGGGAATAACAATTGCACGCTCATCGACTTCACTGCCTTCTAAGCACATGCTGTAATAATTTAAACGATTGGCCTATGTTTAGATATAGCATTTGTTATTAGAAAAAAAAAAAAGGTTTTTTGACCCTTGGTGTCCAACCATAAGGGTATTATGTTGAAGCTTTCAATGAATGTTGTGGGTGATGTTAAACTAACTCAAAACACACTATGTGCAGGCAGGTTGTCAAAAGGACTTACCTCAGGAAAAGCTTATTGTATCAAATTGGAACTTCCAGGAATGATGAGTTGGGTAATTAATTAAGCAAAATGCACTATTTGCACGCTTCTACTACTATCATTACTGATACTACGATTTGCAACTTCCACTGCTATTACTACTACAACTGCAACTTCAACAACAACTATTACTAAGGCTAATGGTATTAAGATGAAAATTTCTGGGAATGTTTTGGGAGGTATTGAAATAAATAAATCAAACAATGTGCATGGAAGTTGACAAAAGGAGTATCAGCAATTAGGAACGGCTTTGGGCATGAAATAAAAGTTTAAGTGCGTGATGAAGGGGATTTTAACTGACCAAGAGCAAATATGTCAATACTAATACTATTAATGCTACAACTGTTACTACTAAGACTACTGTTTGTACTACTGCTGTTCCTACTGTTTCTGCTGCTATTACTAGTACCATAGACTACTACTACTACTGTTGATTGCAGCCACTATTTCTAAGGCTAAGGGTATTAAGTTGAACATTTCAGGGAATGTTTAGGGGACTTCAAATAAATAAAAACTCATCATGTTCATGTTGGTTCTCTAATGGGCATGTCCTCAACGTCCCAAGAACTGCTTGGGGAACTGCTTAGGCACTTTGAGGAAATATTGAAAAAGCAAAAGTAGCTACGTGCCTACTGCTACTTATGTTAATACCCCTGTAACTATTAGTACTACTGAGGTTAGTGGGAATTTAGGTGAAACCTTCAGGGAATGCTTCTGAGGGATAGTCCAAAGAGTTATCCAAAGTTTGTCTAAAGACTTTATATATCCCTGGAACAAATAAGTTATTATGATTACACTTTTATGTAAAGAGGGCTTCGAACCACTTCAAAACACAATTTGTACACCCATATAGCCATAAAGGTGTATCAGCAATATATCAGGAACGGCTTAGAATACTAACTTCAAACTTTCAGGACATGTTGAGGGGCTTTTGAAATAATAAACAGGGACTATGTCAATGCTATTACTACTACTACTTTTGCAGCTTGTCTACAAATTCTTTTAAGGGTAAAGGATTTAAGATGAGAATTTTGGGAATATATTTAGGGGAGTCTTGAAAAATATCGAAACACACTATATGTATGATGACTGTCAAAAGGAGCATCCGCAATGTCTCCTTTTGACAAAATCTCAGCTTAGAAAATTTATTTTACATTTTTAGGGCATGTTGATGAGGAATTTGAACTAACTTTTACGGCTTAGGGTATTAAGTGGAAAATTCCAAGATATATTAATTCAGCCATGTGGTTTGCACACCAGACTTGAAATCTCCGTAAGGACAATGGTTCAAGTCCTGGTGTTGCTGGATATTTGGTTTGGACAGAAAGTAAGTCGTCTGACTCTTTATGTTCAATAAGAGTTGACTCAGCTCTAAATGGGTACCTCGAGGAATTTCGAAAAGGTAAACGGTAAGGGTGTGCATAAGTCAAAGATATGACCCTCAGCCTTCAGTGCTTTTTCAGGATTAAGCATCAAACGGAGATTAACCACACTGGTTTGGACTTTTGAGTCTACGGCCACATTCTTGTGGCTGTATTCTTGGTTTTCGAACTAACAATAAGCCCCATATTTATGTGACTATGTAGTATTATTTCTGCCATTGCTAAGTCTGCAGTTAATACTTAGGCTAAGAGCATAAACGTGAAATCCTTAGGGATCGTTAAGGGGGATTTTAAACTAATTTAAAACCCATTATATTTATAAAATGGGGACATTAGCAATATCTCAGGATCAGCTTAGAATATTAAGTTGACACTATTAGGGCATGTTGAAGGAATGTTGAACTTAACTCAAGGCTCTATCTGATTTCTACTACTGCGGTTACTGCTACTACTTCAACGGCTCCTACTACTACTGTTGCTATGACAACTAATACTGTTAATATTATGTTAAAATCTCAGGGAACAGAAAGTGCAGCGCTGAACCAAATCCAAACATATTATGATCATGTAGGTCGTCAAAAGAGCGTATTGGCAATATCTCAGGAATAGTTTTCTGTGTAAACCTGAAGCTTTAAGGACATTTTGAGGAGGATGTTAAACTAAATTCAAGCAGACTATGTACATTTTGTTTATCAAGGGGATGCATCAGCAATCTCCCAGTTATGCCTCAGGGTATTCAGCCCTGCTAGTATATGTACCACTTTTGCTACTACTTGTATTACTGCTGCTACTGCCGCTGAACTAAATCAAGATAGTTGGGAATAGCCTATGCAGTGGTTGCAGTAATAGCAGTAATAGTAATAGTAATGGTAGTAGTGATAGTAGTAGCAGTAACAGTAGTAGTAGTGGCAGTAGTAGCGGTAGTAGTTAGTAGTAATAGAAGTAGGTATAGCACTAGTAATAGTAGTAGTAGTAGCAGTGATGGCAGAAGTAGTAGTGGTAGTAGTATTAGTAATTGTGGCAGTGGTAGGAATAGAAGTTTATCTCTGGTTTTTTGGTACCTATCAACGTTCCCTAGAAATTTCAAATAAATAATAATCTTGACATTAGTAATAGTAGCAATAGTAGTAGTTTAGTCGTAATAGTAGTAGTAGCAGTAGTAGTATGAACATGGTGCTTTTTGTTAATTGAATATCCCCCTCAGCATGCCCTAACAGTTTCAAATTTATGCTCTAAGCTGCTCCTAAGAAATTCTTGATACACCCCTTTGAACACCTGCGGCCTATATATATATATATATATATATATTAGTTGGGCATCCTTCTAATGTTAGAAGTTGGACACCTTCCTTCTAATGTTAAAAGGCTAGTGATGCCTCTGAGTAGTAGTAGTAGTACTAATATATATATATATATATATATATATATATATATATATATATATATAGTTGGGCATCCTTCTAATGTTAGAAGTTGGACACCTTCCTTCTAATGTTAAAAGGCTAGTGATGCCCCTGAGTAGTAGTAGTAGTACTAATATTAGTAGCAGCAATAGTAGTAGTATTAGTAGTAGTAGTAGTAGTAGTAGCAGTAGTAGTAGTAGTAGTAGTAGCAACAGTAGTATGAACATGGTTCTTTTTGGATAGTTCAAAATGCACTTCAACCATCTCTGAGCGTTTTCCATCAGCGTCTAAATATCATTGGCCTTGGTAATTGTAGCAGCAGTAGCAGTATGAAAATACTGCTTCTTATTACATCAACATCCCCTTCAAAAAGCCCTAGAGATTTTAAACTAATACTCTAAGCTGTTTCTGAGGAATAATTGATACGCCTTTTTGCACACATATAGCCTCTGTATATGGTGTGTGTTCAGTCTAGTTCAACATCCCCCTTAACATTCCCCATAAGGCTCATCAAATTACCATTAGCTTTTTTGTCGACCCAGAGTCAAACATGCCTCCTTTTTCAATTGCAAATCCTGCATGTGAACAATGTATAAGTTGTTTAACGAAATCCCTTGCCTTATTAGCTATGAGGTCCTGTCAACCCCAAAGGATTAGTTATTCGACCTTTCAACTATGCTGAACAAAAGAGCAATCTCACAATTTTGATTGAATGTCTTCTGAGGCAGGACAGATTAAAAGAGCGTGGAAGGGGCATAAGAAAAGAAAAAAAGCACAAGGACTTTCAATTTTAGAACTTTCAACTCTTTCTGTACAAAGTGGCTTGGTGAAAAAAAGAAAATAGACACAGCCCACTTCGCTTTTTATTGAGGCAGCACTCTTTTGGTTATAATGATTTAAGTCAATAACACCCAGGTTTTTTACAATGTCAAAGGGCTAGGCTTATTTCTGCTTAGTAAGATTTTTGTTTCTATTACTAATTACATAAAAAAAACTAGTTTTTTAACTGAAAGTAAGGAGCGACATTAAAACTTAAAACGAACAGAAATTACTCCGTATATGAAATAGATTGTTCCCTCTGCAATCCCTCGCTCTTTACGCTAAAGCTTTTAATTGTTTTAAAAAGCAGAATTTTGGCAAAGAGTCAAACTTTAGCGTAAAGAGCGAGGGATTGCGGAGGGAACAATCTATTTCATATACGGAGTAATTTCTGTTCGTTTTAAGTTTTAATGTCGCTCCTTACTTTCAGTTAAAAAAACTAGTTTTTTTTATGTAATTTCTGAACGTTTTTGAATTAATGCATGTTTGATTTTGACTCTCCACACGTAAACTATTCAAATGAAATTTGCATATTAATTCCTTTTTTGGCTAAATGGCTTTCTCTTAGTTTTGATCATACGATTTTGAGAAATATGGGATGGGGAAGGAGACCTAGTTGCCATGCAATTTTTCGGTTACAGAAAAAGGCAACTATTAATTTTAATTTTAACGATTTTTTTTTATTAGCAAAAATATACGCAACTTTAGAATTAACTTACGTAACAAACTTTTATATTCTTTAATTATTATTATGTATACGAGGGGGTTTGTACCCTCGTTAATACCTCGTTCTTTACACTAAATCGTAAGTTTTGTCCCAATTCTTTAAGAATGACCCCTGAATCAGAAAGGCCGTAGAATAAATAGTTGAAATTACTAAAAATACTTTAGCATAAAGAGCGAGGTATTTATCTCCTCCTAAATACCTCGCTCTTTATGCTAAAGTATTTTTAGAACCCCTCATATGCGTAATAATCTCTGTTCGTTTTAAGTTTCAATGCTGCTTCTTCCTTTCATTTGAAAAAACGTTTTCATGTTTATTTTTCATTGTTTTCTTATAGTAATGCTAGAGAATCCTGCGCCCTTTTCATTGAATTTCTGTTCCCCCATGACAGATTCCTCCAAGGAAAGATCCTCCAACATAGCCCCCTCTCCTCAGCCCCACCCCCAAACAAAATAAAATCCCCCTGAAAACGTCTGTACACTTCCCAATAACCATTACTATATGTAAACACTGGTCAAAGTTTGTAACTTGCAGCCCCTCCCCCAGGGATTGTGGGGGAGTAAGTCATCCCCAAAGACATAGTTATTATGATTTCCGACTATGTTGAACAAAATGGCTATCTCAAAATTTTGATCCGTTGACTTTGGGAAAAAAATGAGCGTGGGAGGGGGCCTAGATGCCCTCCAATTTTTTTGGTCACTTAAAAAGGGCACTAGAACTTTTCATTTCCGTTAGAATGAGCCCTCTTGCGACATTCTAGGACCACTTGGTCGATACGATGACCCCTGGGGAAAAGAAAAAAAAACAAAATAAAAACAAACAAATAAACACGCACCCGTGATTTGTCTTCTGGCAAAAAATACAAAATTCCACATTTTTGTAGATAGGAGCTTGAAACTTCTACAGTAGGGTTCTCTGATACGCTGAATCTTATGGTGTCATTTTCGCTAAGATCCTACGACTTTTAGGGGGTGTTTCCCCCTATTTTCCTAAATAGGGCAAATTTTCTCAGGCTCGTAACTTTTGATGGGTAAGACTAAACTTGATGAAACTTATATATTTAAAATCAGCATTAAAATGCGATTCTTTTGATGTAGCTATTGATATCAAAATTCAATTTTTTAGAGTTTTGGTTGCTATTGAGCCGGGTCGCTCCTTACTACAGTTCGTTACCACGAACTGTTTGATTCCAAGTATACATTTTCATTTTTATAATGTTTTCAAGAAGATTACATAGCAAAAACAGCTTTCAATCAATGCTAAGATAAAAACTGGCAACAAGCTGAAGTTCAAGAAAATTGTAAGTCTAATATTCACTGGGTTTTAAGGCATCGAATGCAGTAGAGGGTCATCAAAACTTGCATGATGTCAATTTATAACCTAAAAAAAACAACAACAATCAGAACAGATTGAAAAATATTTAAAGGGCAATTAATCATCCACAGAAAATAAGCACTGTTAAATAAGGTAAAAAATATGAGCTTAAAAATTTAATAGCAGTATATATAAACAACATGCATTACAAATAGGTCATCTGTATTTTTATAAAGCATCAAAAGAAAAGAGAGAGAATACAGAATGACCTAAAAAAGAAACCTTAACGTATATATAAAATGAAGGACTAAAACTAAAGAAAAATAAAATTACAAAATCAATACATTAATGAATAGAAAACAATGAATAAATAAATTCTTTTGGAGGAAAACATGCAGTACTGGTAGGAAAATCTGAACGAAATATTTCTGGGCCAACTTTGTTCCTGGTTCCTGCCAAGTGAAAAGAAATCTTTTTACTTTCCTGATACGATGATAACAATAATTTTCATGGTGAATGACGAAATTCCCATTAAATAACATGAGAAGATCATATGGAGATGCTGGTGGATGTTGCTCGTCTGTTTCAATGTCTCGAATAGGAGGGAACTCTTAATTTTCAAGGTAGAAAGTGTGAATGCTCTTCAAGTTTTCATCTTTAAAGGAGACAAAAATTCATACACAACAAACAAAAATTCAACAAAATTACAACAAAAATTCATAAGCTACACCTTCTTGGAGTTCATTCCTCGTTAGATGTTCCATCGTCCAAACACATAAGCAAAGTGAGATATACAGGGCACTTCTTAGAACAAACTACCAGGGTTATGTGTCAAAATCTTTAGTTGCCTTGGCATTTCTGCTAGATTTGCTGATTTTTTTTTCCAGAAAAATTAAGAAGTGGGAAAATTTTTCCAATTTCTAGGATATCAGCATGAATAAAAGGCTCGTTATTGACTAAAAATGCTGGTATTAGCTTAGGTTTAAGGAAATATAATGTTAGTAATGCTAATACTAACTAATATCTTATGATGTCGTTAAAACTATTATAGCAATTGGTATTTGTAAGCAAAAAGCTCTGTTTTTAGTTGTAAACTTATAGAAAAGTTGATAATTTTCCCTTGTCTATTGTCAGATCATTCTTGCCTGTCAATTTTTCTTTCTCGAGACCTTTCCTCATCTTTTTTTTATCTCTTTTTTAACCGTAAAATGTAATACAGTCACGACTCTTCGTACGACCGGAATGTCTCCTATATCCATTTAGATTTTGATGATTAAAAATTCATTAAAGTCGGGTTAACGCAGACCAATAAATCGTCTATAAACGACTGCCAATTTAAACAGAAATAAAATATGCAAAAAAAAACAAGCAAAAAAGACGAATTATAATGAATATTATAGATTCTGGACGAAACAATTAGTTATGAGAAATTGAACCAAATTAATTGGTTGAACCAAAACTGAACTATTAACATCAAAATAATCGTTAGCCTGCATTGTGCGGGTAATACAATGTAATCCTCCTCCTACGGGCCATGGAGCCTTTGTGGGGACTTGTAGATTTTTGTGTATTTATTTCATTGTTATATGGAAAATAAACCTGTCTATCTATCTAATCTAATTACCTTCAGATCAATGGTCATTTACCTTCAGATATATGGCCTGCCTAGTTTTCTTAAAATATAGCAAAGGTTATGAAATTATAAAAAGTTACAAGAGGATTCAACTAGTAATTAAATAAAAAGAACTAGTTTTTTTAACTGAAAGTAAGGAGCGACATTAAAACTTAAAACGAACAGAAATTACTCCGTATATGAAATGGGTTGTCCCCTCCGCAGTCCCTCGCTCTTTACGCTAAAGTTTGACTCTTTGCCACAATTCTACTTTTTACAACAATTAAAAACTTTAGCGTAAAGAGCGTGGGACTGCGGAGGGGACAACCCATTTCATATACGGAGTAATTTCTGTTCGTTTTAAGTTTTAATGTCGCTCCTTACTTTCAGTTAAAAAAACTATTTTTTTTTATTTAATTTCTGAACGTTTTTGAATTAATGCATGTTTGATTTTGGCTCTCCGCACATAAATTATTGAAATGAAATTAGTATATTAATTTTTTTTTGGCTAAATGGCTTTCTCTTAGTTCTGATCAGACAATTTTGAGAAATAAGGGGTGGGGAAGGAGGCCTAGCTGCCCTCCAATTTTTCGGTTACTTAAAAAGGCTACTAGAACTTTTAATATTCAACGAACGTTTTTATTAGTAAAAGATATAAGTAACTTAAGAATTAACTTACGTAACAAACTTTTATATTCTTATATTTTTATTATGTGTACGAGGGGGTTTGTACCCTCGTTAATATCTCGCTCTTTACACTAAATCGTAAGTTTTGTCCCAATTCTTTAAGAATGACCCCTGAATCAAAAAGGCCGTAGAATAAATAGTTGAAATCACTAAAAATATTTTAGCATCAAGAGCGAGGTATCTATCTCCTCCTAAATACCTCGCTCTTTATGCTAAAGTATTTTTAGAACCCCTCATATGCGTAATAATCTCTGTTCGTTTTAAATTTCAATGTTATTCCTTACTGTCATTTGAAAAAACGTTTTCATGTTTATTTTTTCATTGTTTTTTTTTATAGTAATGCTAGAAAATCCTGCGCCCTTTTCATTGAATTTTTCTTCCCCCGTGACATATTCCTCAAAGGAAAGATCCTCCCACAAAGCCCTCTCCCATCAACCCCACCCCCCAAACCGAAAAATCCCCATGAAAACGTCTGTACACTTCCCAATAACCATTACTATATGTAAACACTGGTCAAAGTTTGTAACTTGCAGCCCCTCCCTCAGGGATTGTGGGGGAGTAAGTCATTCCCAAAGACATAGTTATTATGGTTTTCGACTATGCTGAACAAAATGGCTATCTTAAAATTTTAATCTGTTGACTTTTGGAAAAAAATGAGCATGGGAGGGGGCCTATTTGCCCTCCAATTTTTTGGTCACTTAAAAAGGGCACTAGAACTTTTCATTTCTGTTAGAATGAGCCCTCTCGCGACATCCTAGGACCACTTGGTCGATAAGATGACCCCTGGAAAAAAAAACAAAAAAAAAACAACAAATAAATAAACACGCACCCGTGATTTGTCTTCTGGCAAAAAATACAAAATTCCACATTTTTTTGATAGGAGCTTGAAATTTTTGCTATAGAGTTCTCTGATATACCGAATGCGATAGTGTGATTTTCGTTAAGATTATGTGACTTTTAATGGATGTTTCCCCCTTTTTTCCAAAATAGGGCAGATTTTCTCAGGCTCGTAACTTTTGATGACAAAGACTAAATTAATTGAAACTTAATATTTAGAATCAGCGTAAAAATTCGAATCTTTTGATGTATCTTTTAGCATCAAAATTCCGTTTTTTAGAGTTTCGTTTACTATTGAGCCGGGTCGCCCCTTACTACAGTTCCTTACCACGAACTGTTTGAAGAGAAAATAATTCGGTATTTCGGGGCTTCTGACATTATTACTCCTTTGCGGAAGTTAGGCTCAAAATTGAAAAAGGATTATATTTTTTCTCTGGGCCCCTTCCACCTCTTAGTTCGTTTACTTTCCCGTTAGTTTTCACCTGTTTTCGCTTTATAGTTGTGTTATCTCTTTGCAGTTCTTTCGTTAGTTGAGTTATGGTTGTGGTATATATGTTTTATCGCTCGTATAGTTGTGTTATTTTCAAATTATACTCCATAATAGAGAGGCTCCGAACACCCAGCATTGTATATTAAGCTCTTAATTTGACGTTTTTTTCTAACGTGACCAGATTCGTCCTGCGCCCTTTTCATTGAATTTTCCCTCATGGCATATTTCTCCAAGGAAAGATCCTCCCACATAGCCCCCTCCCTCAACCCTACCCCCAAAACCAAAAAAATCCCCCTGAAAACGTCTGTACACTTTCCAATAACCATTATTATATGTAAACACTGGTTGAAGTTTGTAACTTGCAACCCCTCCCCCAGGGGCTGTGGGGGAGCAAGTCATCCCCAAAAACATAGTTATTATGATTTTCGACTATGCTAAACAAAATGGCTATCTCAAAATTTTGATCCGTTGACTTTGGGAAAAAAATGAGCGTGGGAGGGGGCCTAGATGCCCTCCAATTTTTTTGGTCACTTAAAAAGGGCACTTGAACTTTTCATTTCCGTTAGAATGAGCCCTCTTGCGACATTCTAGGACCACTTGGTCGATACGATGACCCCTGAGAAAAAAAAAAAAAAAAAAAAAAAAACAAACAAATAAACACGCACCCGTGATTTGTCTTCGGGCAAAAAATGCAAAATTCCACATTTTTGTAGATAGGAGCTTGAAACTTCTACAATAGGGTTCTCTGATACGCTGAACCTGATGGTGTCATTTTTGTTAAGATCCTACGACTTTTAGGGGGTGTTTCCCCCTATTTTCCTAAATAAGGCAAATTTTCTCAGGCTCGTAACTTTTGATGGCTAAGACTAAACTTGATGAAACTTATATATTTAAAATCAGCATTAAAATGCGATTCTTTTGATGTAGCTATTGGTATCAAAATTCAATTTTTTTGAGTTTTGGTTACTATTGAGCCGGATCGCTCCTTACTACAGTTCGTTACCACGAACTGTTTGATTCTCAACTCATAATGGTGCTACTGCAGATAAATAGAAAGTTTACTTAATGAAAATGTTATGGCTTCCCTCTATTTTCACTAATAAACGTCTATTTTGTAAAATAAAATCATTTTGTGCAATTTTTCCATGTAAGAGGGTTTAAAACCAATCATGGTTTAAAAAGGTAGGTTTTTTTTCTCTCCAAATGTAAGGAATAATGTGATTGGCTTACGAAATATGTCGCAATAATAAATTCATAAAGCACACTTCTTAACACGGGGTACAGGACAGCAATTCATCTTTTTCTCTTTGATCTAACTGCTTTTGTAATGCTTAGAAATCAATTAAACTATTTTTTGTCTTTGTTTTGACATAAAATATTTTTCCCACAATCCATTCAAAATCATAATTATGTTACTGCGACAAGCTTAGTTTATCCTAAGGTTGTCGCCAAGCGATACCATAGCTTACTGATCTTTTCTTATCTACGTAAACGGTAAACTGTTCTATAATACTTTGTGAAGGGCTACTCACTTTAACACTAGTATATCCATTGACATCCTGTAGGTCTCTGGCCCAAAACTTCACAGCAATAGTTTTTACGCCTTTATGTTTGGGAGTTAATCGGACTGTGGCAGTGCCTTCACCACCAGGTGGTATTCTGTAGAAGTGGATATATATAAACATTATTCGTTAAATAATAATGAGAATCTAAAAAAGCAAAACAAACTGGCCAAACATAATCGGTTAAACTAAAGTCTGTTCTTCAGTATACGGTTCAAGGCTTCTTAGGTCAAAGTCGGGTTTGCAGAATGATACTTTCGTCACCAAAGGATATTTGAAGGTATCTAACGGTAAGAATTCTGATTGTTAAATTTGGTGTTCATAAAAACAAGAGTATCCATTTTTCAGTTTCTAAAGTCGTGGAACCAGGTACTTTTGATTATCTGGTTTGGCATTAGTTATTTTCATCACTCAATAATGAGGTCTTAATCACTTAAGTTTTCTTTTGAAGAAGTTGGTAGAGAATTCTTTTGTCTATCTTTGCGTAGATCTTTGTGTATCCTTTTTTATTATTGGACAATGAGGCGGGGATATGAGAAAGCTCAAAACATGGAGATGATTTTGTATACTGGTAAAAAAGAGCCATCAACCCAATATCAAACCCTAGATTACCAGCCTGGAGAGAGCATTCGGTAATATATGTGTATGTCTATTGTTAATACAGTATTACCAATATATTAATAATATAGTAATGAATATGGCAAGATGTGGGCTTATAAATACTAAAGCAGTAAAGAAGATGAATGGAAATTGGGAAACTTGTTAACTGAATTAATCCCTAACCTCTAAAAACCAAAAATCTAGTGTCAATAGAATTATGTTATATTATTATTATAATTAAGTTAGAATTAAATTAGAATTGGAATTAGAATGAATTGGAATGAAATTATACATTTATTTCATTTAAAATTAACATGATAACTCTACATTATGTGCAAGAAAATACCATCTTACCATTCTTTTATTTATCAGTTTTCCCAGCGTATCACGATAAGCAAGGTACTATCCCTAGTTTAGAAAGTTTTTATAAATGTGATGGCCCATTACCCAAGGTCTGAAATTCTAGGACCACCAGGGTTGACTCCATTTTAAAGAGAAACACGTACTGTGCCTGAGGCTTCAACAGCCAAACTTCAGTTTCAACTTCAGTTTCAGTTGAACTTGACTTCAACTTCAACTTCAGTTGAAGCTTCAACTTGAGTTTCAACTAAATAAAACAGGAATAAAAGCGGAAATAGAAACAATAATTGCATGGTGGTGTGTTGAGAAACTCAACCTTGTAGTTAGACCCAGGACTACCAACGTTGGGTGAAGGCTTCGTTTGTGGGTCTTGGCAATATTTTGGTGGGTCAGGGTTAGGACGTGCACCTTTTGACTGACTAGAGTATTAACTGCGAAAAAAACCGTTTTCATTTGAATTATGTAATGTTCAAATGCATTTAAAGAGCTAAAAGATATATGATTGCATTGCAATGGCGCTATGCACTGAATAAAAGGTGTTTATAAAAATATTCAGAGTATACTTTTTATTAGCATAAAATATGCTTAGAGGATGACCCCAAAATTTATACATTTTATACAAAAGTTATTACCTTCCAATTTATAATTTATTTTAAAATGCATAAAAAATTCGCTGATGTGCATTTTGGTTAAGTTTCTGCGAGTCAAAAACATTTCGAGGGGTGAAGTTTATGCCCTCTAACCACTCTACCCTGGATACGGCCTTTTGTGTTAGTTTCTTTAGACTTTCTATATTTGCGCTGTTTCTTCCATCTTGAAAAAAAGACTGGGTTCACTTGAAAGAAAATTCAAGTTCGGGAAATTGTAGTAAAACAAGAAGTAGTGCACGGATGCCATTCAAAATATTTTATGCCCTATATATCAGTTTTTTTTCAGTTGTCGGCTAGAGCTGCTCTTTTTCTTTTTGTTTGTTTTTCTTTCTTTGTTTTTGTGTTACTCTACGCATTGTATGATTATATCGTGTTGGTGAACATTAAATAGCCTCAATTATCTGCCAAAGACTTCCAGAGTTTGCACTTAGGTGTCACTCTTAACTGGCTTAAATTTTTTTTAGTGGTATTCATGTTTTACACAAAACCAACACAAAAAGAGCAATAGACCTGGACCAATTCATGAAAATAGTAAAATGTCTTCTACAGTCTTATCATGAAAACAACTGATGTCAAACATGTAAATATTTATAGCTAGTTACATGGGAATCATATGTCATTAACCGAACACGCAAAACACAACCATAAAAGTTATCAAACACTTCGTGGTAACGAACTGTAGTAAGGAGCGACCCGGCTCAATAGTAACCAAAACTCTAAAAAATAGAATTTTGATACCAATAGTTACATCAAAAGAATGACATTTAAATGCTGATTTTAAATATATAAGTTTCATCGAGATTAATCTTACCCATCAAAACTTACGAGCCTGAGCCCGAGCACGAGCCTCATTTTAGAAAATAGGGGAAACACCCCCTAAAAGTCATACGATCTTAACGAAAATCACACCATCAGGTTCAGCGTATCAGAGAACCTTATTGTAGAAGTTTCAAGCCGCTATCTACAAAAATGTGGAATTTCGCATTTTTTGCCAGAAGACGTATTACGAATGCGTGTTTATTTGTTTTTTTTTCCAGAGGTGATCGTATCGACTCAGTGGTGCTAGAATGTTGTGAAAGGGCTCATTCTAACGGAAATTAAAAGTTCGAGTGCCCTTTTTAAGTGAACAAAAAAATTGGAGGGGACCTCATTTATAAATGAGCCCCCTCCCACGCTCTTTTTTCCCCAAAATCACGGGATCAAAATTCTGAGATAGCCATTTTATTCACCATAGTCGAAAAACGTAATAACTGTGTCTTTGGGGAAGACTTACTCCCCCGCAGTCCCCGTGGGAGGGGTTGCAAGTTACGAACTTTGACCTGTGTTTACGTACAGTAATGGTTACTGGGAAATGTACAGACGTTTTCAGGGGGATTTTTTTGGTTTGGGGGGAAGTGTTGAGGGGGTGAGGGTTGCCGGGGAAGATCTTCCATGGAGGAACTTCTCATGGGGGAAGAGACTTTCATTGGAGGGGTCGCAGGATTTTCTGGCATTATTTAAAAAAATAATGAAAAAATTAATACGAAAAGTTTTTTCTACTGAAAGTGAGAAGCAGCATTAAAACTTTAAACGAACAGAAATTATTACGCATATGAGGGGTTTACCTCCTCGTAATATCTCGGTCTTTACGCTAAAGTATTTTCAGTAATTTCAACTATTTTTTCTACGGCCTTTGCGATTCAGGGGTCATTCTTAAGGAATTGGGACAAAATTTAAGCTTTAATGTAAAGAGCGAGGTATCGACGAGGGGTGAGCCCCCTCATATGCGCAATAAAAACATACGAATATAGAAGTTTGCTACGTAATTTAATTCGTAAGTTACGTATATTTTTTACTTATGAAAACGTTCGTAAAAAATTATAAGTTATAATTGCCTTTTTAAGCAATAAAAAAATTGGAGGGCAACTAGGACTCCTCTCTTGCTCCTTTTTCTCAAAATCTTCCGATTTAAACTATGAAAAAGCCATTTAGCCCCAAAATATTAATATGCAAAATTCGTTTTAATTATTTATGTGTCGGGAGCCAAGATCAAAACATGCATTAATTCAAAAACGTCCAGAAATTAAACAAAAATAACAAGTTTTTTTTAAATGAAAGTAAGGAGCGACATTAAAACTTAAAACGAACAGAAATTACTCCGTATATGAAAGGGGCTTTTCCTCCTCAATGCCCCGCTCTTTATGCTAAAGTTTTTTACTGTTTTAAAATATAGAGTTAAGAGAAAGAGCCAAACTTTAGCGTAAAGAGCGGGGCGTTGAGGAGGAAAAGCGCCTTTCATATACGGAGTGTATTCTGTTCGTTTTAAGTTTTAATGTCGCTCCTTACTTTCATTTAAAAAACTTGTTTTTTTGTTTAATGTTAATATGAATCTACTGACCTTACGTTGAATTGTGGCTGATCCAAATAGAGTATGGTTTTTCGAATTAACCCATTTAAGAGGTTAAATTGACCTTATTCAACCGGGAGAAAGAAATAATTGATTAACATAACCATGCAGGGCCGAAGTTGTGAATTGGAAAGGCTCTCTTGGGACGGAGTTCCGAAAGTTTCGGTTGCGTCTAAAATGCTCCAATTGTGTATGATCTGACACGTGACTACTTGTTTGTTTGACCCAGAATAGAGGGAGTTAAAGGTATAGGGAAATAGAGAGAAATAGAAAAGGGGTTAAAGAAATATAAAGGTGGAAAGAGAGATATTTTACAAAAAATTAGACTTACCTTGTGAGTTTAGATTTTTGAGCTCTACCCATTCCAGCTCCTTGCACTATAAAACGAGGCGAAACCAGATTTATTGGAAGTGGATTCACTAAGGAAACAGTAACTGGAAATTCTTCGCCAACGACCACTTCTTCGGGTACCTGCAAAGTCCAAAGGCAAAGTAAAAAACAAAAAAAAGGACGAGCATAAACGTGTACCATAACATTATATACAGTAAATAGATTTCCAAAACATTACATAGAATTAATAAAAGATAGGAGCCAGATTAAAACAGGGTATCTATTTTCCCAAATATCTAAAACTGTAAATTTAGCTTGCTAATTCCATTACTATAGGAAAAAACACAGATTAGCATAAATGGGTGATATGGCCCCCATAGACATGGAATAACATTTGGCAAAAGTACCTAGGCAGCATAGAGAAAGAGGCTTTCCATCCCATTTTCTTCCAGAAATACTAATCATTGTATTAATCCATGCTACTAATTTATCTCTGTTTGGCAAATTTTTCCAAAGGTTTGACCAATCCCTGTCCTCCCCCTCCAGAGAAAATTCTCCGTAAATGTCTATCAGTAGGAACCTTATATCTCAAGACTGAAAGGCCTTGGCAACGAATTTATAATGTAGACAGTCTGAAACTTAGTTCAACACTTCCTATGGGTACTATTTTCACCCCCCCTCCTCTTCGATTACAAAAAATAGAATGTGATCAGAATTAAAAACTGTTTGAGCCATTAAGCATTCAGGGCTAGTTTGACAAAAGGAATAAGTAGATAAACGAAAAGTCTATTAAAAAAAAACAAAAAAAAACAAAAAAAAAACAAAAAAAAAACAAAAAAAAAACAAACAAACAAGATTCTAAGACTTGCTGGAGCTAACGAATCACCTTTTTACCCTTTTAAGATATTCATATTTCTCTGCCGTCTATAAAGACTTCTTTTTTGGAAGTTTTTTTTTTTTTTAATTTCTATTCGCTTTTGATTGACCGATTTAAAGTTTTTCAACATTCCCCATTTTAGCATCAAATTTTTCCCACATTAGAGTTTCCTTAAAGTCTCAAAACCTCAAAGGGATTTTTTTTCAACATTGAAGTTTCAAAATTCAACATCCCCTCAACATTCTCTGAAAATAGTTACAACTAGATGCAGTAGCAGTTTCTAGTAGTCGCAGTCAGAATTACAAGTTGTTGCAGTTGGAAGCAGTCACAATGGTAAACACAACCAGTGTAATTTGCAACAGCAATAGTAGCAGTAGTAGTAGTGACCCTGAGAGCTTCCAGTTAATACCCTTATCTATTCCTGAGTTATTACAGATATGCCTTTTTGATAACCTGGATACATTTATTTTCTTTTGATTTAGCTCAACATACTCCGCAACATTTCACAAAATTTTGCCTCAATACGTTAAGCTTTTTAAACACATCCTGGATCAATTATTCACAAATTTTCTAACGAAAAATTTTGCACATTAAGAATCGACAAATTGCATAATTCACATTCCTCATTTCACATTCAACGGGTTGTAGGTTCTTGGCATTCCTACAGGTTTAGATCAAAGATGTTGTAAAATTTCGGCTAGAATATTTAAGTTTAATACCCTCAGCTGTTCTTGATATATTACAGAGATATACCTTTTTAATAAACAGGATGCATATAGTATCTTTAGATTTAGTTTAATATGGCACTCAACATTCCCCAAAGTTTCACCTTAATACCCTTAGCTTTTTCGAAAAAACTTAGAATGAAATATTTCTGATTTTTTCTGATGATATTTCCTGAATGTAAAATGGGTAAATTGCACAATTTACAATCCTGGCCCTTGGGGCTGTGGGGAGCATTTCATCCCCCGAAGCCTAGCTACTAGACCTTTAGAATGTCTTGAAAAAAATTGCTTTTTCAAAATTTTGATCGCTGATGGGGGGAGGGAGCATCTAAAAAAGCAAGGGGGAATGGTTACCCTCCAGTAACTCTTAGGCATCTTCCTCCACATCCCCTGAGATTTTCAACTTAATATCATCAGCCGTAAATAACATATTGATGATATATCAATGTAAATCAGTACTCACACAGATTGTTTTATTGTGTTCAAAATCCCTCTACAAAGCTGTGTTATTTGAGTTTTTAATTATTTTGAACAAGATGTTTATTTCAAAGAACAAATGTTCTTGGATAGATCTTAACTAAAAAGGCATAGGAGGTTGCTGGTGGCCCTCCAACCACTTTTGCACCCCCCCCCCCCCGCGAGCTCTGACTGTTTAGACTCAACACCCTCAGCTGTAAATAAAATATCGCAGATCCTTCTTTTTGATAAACTGGATGCACATAATACCTTTCGATTTAATTTAAGCATACCCCTCAGGATTCTCCAAGGTATCACTTTAATGCCCTTATCCTTTTTGGCTGCATTCCAGAACAAATATTTACCCTTTCCTAATGATGAACCCTGCATGTAAACAATTGTAGATCTGTATAATTAAAATCCTTGCCCCTAGGCTAAGGGAGAATGGCATTCCTGGAAGTATCAGTCCATTAGATCTCTTGACTAGTTTGAACGAAATTGTAATTAAAAAATTATGATCAGTTTTGAACAGAGGGAGGCACCTGAAAATGAAAGGATGAGGGTCTAGAGGCAAAAAAAAACTGTTGACTCTTAACAAGAGCAATGAAACTTTCGACTTCCATTCAAAATTAAACGACCACCTCTTCCATAAAATCTTGGATGATAGCAATAAGCATCTTGCACAACTTATAGCCCTTGCCTCAGTGGCTGGGGGGTGGGGGGTTCCACCCAGAAAGCAGAGTTATTTGGCTTTTATAAAAATTGTAAGAAAATGGCTATCGCCAAATTTTGAACGGACGCATTTGGGTAAAAAAAGTGAGGGGGTTGTTGTTGACCTTTGATCACCTTGGGGTTAAAAGAAACTTGAACTTTCCGTTTCTAACTGAATAAGTTCTTCCAAAGTTCAAGAGACGATCCCTTTCACAAAAGAACCTTATATGCTAACAATGCACAACTTGCGTAAATTACAGCCCTCATTCCTGGGGCTTTGGGGGATTTTTCAATCCCTGAATTATAGTTTTTTGACTTTTGGGTTATTTTGAAAAAAATTGCTGACTAAAAATTTTCATTAATTTTTAAAAAGGGAACAAGGGATGGGAGGGGGAGCCGGTAACCCTCTGATTTCTTTCAACTCTTAAAAAGCGTGCTGGATTGAATCGGAGCGTACGTAGCTGTGTTGGTCTCAGGCGGCTTAGGGCTCTGGTGAAGCAGATACACAAAACTGCTTGAAGACAGTTCCTGTAAAAAATATACGAAAAATATTTATAAGTCTTCCAAACCAAATACGTTTCAAAAACATATTTGATTGGTGTCTTTACCGTAGTTGAAAAGGGTTGTCAGAAGTAGCAGTGGCAGTGGTAGCTCCAGCCAAGGGGCTCTTAACTCTTACCGACCTGTTATATATCTCAGAGTGTCATTTATTCTAACATACATGACCCGCCTCACACAACAAAAAATTTACTATAGCCATCCTGTTCATCCATATGCAGTGTATGGTATACTCACGCCACACTCCCCTAGGGTCACTTCATTTTGAAAATGGGCATCCCCTCATTTCCAACTGCTTTGGTTTTACAAAACTTACCTTGATGTCAATAATTGGCTTGGAAATTGAAAAGTCATCTTGCGAAAAATATTCGAATTCAGTTTCAGCAACATTTGCAATGCAGGCGTACTTGAAAGATCCTTGTTCAGAAACATGTCCTGCATATTCACGAAAGGGAAGCTCTAAAGTCAAGGTTGTTCCTAAAGAAACGAAAAAACATTAAAGTGGAGAAAAATGTGAATAAGAGAAAAAACGGTCAGTGTCTTACAGTTGATTGCTGAGCTATTGATTCTGTCAATTCCTCTTAGGTGGGTTGGTGGCTCAGTAATCAATTCGTTTGTTGAGTTCTGAAAGAAGTAAACTTCGAATAAACTGTTGTAATTTTTTTTTCAATAAAGAAATCAGTTTTTAATAAATACAGGAGAAAACCCGATTCATCTTATTAACCAAAACCTATTTTATAGTATATAAGTTAGGGAAAAGGAGATGACGACGCTCTGAACGTGCGACAAAGAAAGCTAAAATGTGTTTTTTACCTAAAGGTGTGACAAATCGAGTAAGCTTGTTTACTAATTTATGTGACCAGATTTATAAGAGCCCAGTGATTGAAATAAATCCATTAAATCCCAAGAAATGGGGGAGCCGCATTTAGAGAATTAGGTCGTATTGTCAGGAACGTCGCCTGAAGATTCAACCAGAGTGGTCGAATTTTGTACTGCCATCGAAATTCAACATTAAGTTAAAGGGCATTATTTATAAAACAGATCACTAGTCTAAGCGAAACAAAAGAAAATTTACCGTTTCTTCTTCTCTGATAAGATCATCGACTCTTGGCTTCAAAACAGAGTCATCTTTTTATTGGAAGAAAAACTTGTTAGCAAATGACAGCAGAAAAGAAACTTGTGGTTAGTTCAACAATAGAATTTACTTCATTTTCGGAAATAATGGGAACCTCGGAGGAGGTTTGGTCCCCAGAACGTCGTCTTCTTTTACCAGGGTATCGTAATGCCCAATCTTCTTCTGATGAGGTACTTCTTAGTTTTTCAGGTTTCTTAGCATTTACTACTACTACTACTAATAAATTACCACATCACCAAGCTGCCTGAGGCCAACACAGCTACGCACGGTCCTCCTCCAATCTAATCTATTCAAGGTCTCCCTCTCTACACCCTTCCAGGAAGTCCCCATTTCTTTTAAATCTTTATTTATGACCTCCTCTCACTCTAGAAGAGGACGACCTGCTCTCCGTTAAGCCCCAGACGGTTGGCCAAAAAGGACAATTTTCTGAAATCTGTCCTTCTTCATCCGCAGAACGTGGCCTAGCCATCTCATACTGTCTTTCATTATAGCCCTATAAGGCGGGATTGAACAACGTTTTTCGTGCAACCTACTGTTTGAAATACAGTCAGTCAGCCGTGAATTTTGCTGAACAGGAATGTTATCACTTTTGTACATACATTCAACAACACTTTATACAGTTTGTTGACTTTTTAAAAACTGATCAGAAACACTAGCTAAAGTTGGTTGATAGCTATTCGACGTAAAGCTTGGACATGGCAAAGGAACAGGATTTTACTCAGCTAATTCCAATTTAATGTACACATATAATTCACGATCTTTTTGTCTCTAAGAAAAGTGACCTTAGTCACTCAAAATAATATATTCTCTTCTTCTGCGGCGTCAACAACAGAATCATTTTTTTTTCTTACAAGTCTCTGCCACTTTTGATACTGATGGCGCAATATTGAAGACGCGTTCCATTAAAACGGATGATTTGCAGGACTCTTCCTCTGTATATACTGCTTAGCATGCATAGGATCGCAAACGGTTTCAGTCTTAGGTCGATTTCAAAGGTTTAATTAGGGTTGTCCTAAAATCGCTAGGTACTTCCCCTTTAAAAAAAATCATATTCTTAATCTTCAGTAGCTTATTTCTAACCTCAAATCTACCACATTTAAGAAACTCATTTGCTACACTATCAGCACCTGGAGCTTTATTATTTTTTAATCCTTATAGTGCTGTCACTAATTTTTCTTCACAAAAAATCTTTCTTCATATCCAAGGTACCAAAACCTTTTTCATTTCCTTTATACCTTTTCCTGCAACTCTGTCTCGGTTTAGCAGATCCACAAAATGTTCTGCCCATCTCTCTTTAAGTCTTCGCTTATCACTAATTGTCACCCAGATCCTATCTTTAACTAAGTTAAATCCATATTGACTACTCCCGCTCAATCAGAACGTTGCCTATACGTTATAGCGTTGCCTATAGTAAAGGCCATAAGGCTTCAATGTTTTATTATTGATTTATTTCCTTTTTTACTAAAGGCACTTCATATGGAAAGAGTGGTAGTATAAACTTCGGAGGGGGACGAACCCGATTAAAAATTAGAAGTTCTAGTGCCCTTTTTATGAGTCAGAGGGCAACTAGCCCTCCCTCATCCTATTTTTCTCAAATCTGCCCGATCGAATTTTGACATAGTCATTTTGTTCAAAATAGACTAAAGACTATACAAAAAATTCCGAGGTTTACACAATCCCAAACAAACCGGGGGCAAGTGTTATAAAATATACCCATGGGCATATAAGGTTTTTATGGAAGGGGTGGTCGCTTAAACTTCAGAGGGGGATCATTTGATTGAAAATTGAAAGTTCTAGTTCCATTTTAAGAGTCAAAAGGGACCGGATGGCAACAAGTCTCCCCTTGCCCTCTTTTCCCCAAATCCATCCGGTCGAATTTTCGAGATGTCAAAATAAGTTCAAACATCAGATAAAGGGGTTAACACAGCCCCCAAGAGCCCAAGGTAGGTTATGCCCTAGGGGCATATAAGGTTTAATGTGAGGATTTTAAAATACTTCCACGATCAGATACGCTCTACCCCCACCCCCACTCAAAAAAACTTTAAAACCGTATTTTTACTGCAAAACTTATGGCAGATTACCCCTGTCTCATAATTACCCCATCCTCCTACCTCAAACTGGAAAACTTATCAACGATAAAGCATGGGAGCTGACCCCTGATCCTCCTTCCATGGCCCCTTCGAAAAAAACAACAACGTATTAACGTTATTTTGTTTAAAAAATGCGAGAGTTGACCACTGGTCCTCCCTCCATGGTCTGACCTCCCCCCTCAAAAATGTATTCATTGCAGCAAAAAGAAAGTCTTAACGAGTTGTGCTGCAAATCCATGTTATAATTTATATCTTATATATGAATATTTAAACATATCAACTCATGATTATCCACCTAGCCTATCTTAAATATAAAAAATAACAACACATACTCATGAATACAATACAATAAAATAGTCTTATTAAATATTATTTACTGGTTTCAGCCCCCACCCCACCCCAAAAACTGCAAAAAAAACATACAAATCCTCCCGTTCATCAAAATCTATTAGTTAAATAAAATGTTTTCAATTCATTTTTAAGCCCATATAAAGTGACAGACTCTCTGATGCTAGCCGGCAGATTATTCCAAACAGAAGGCTCCAGATTATGAGCCACATATGATGATCTGACTTTTTTTCTTTTTTCATGGCTTAAAAGTTGTGATATCCTTGTATCATAGTTAATATGCTCTTGATTCACAGAAAAATAATCATGAAAATACTCAGGGTATATATGTTTCATGCTCTGAAACACAATAATTGCTGCCTGGTAGTCATGAATCTGACCAACATTTAAAACATTACACCGGGAAAAGCTAGAAATAGTTTTGGACTCAACCTGCTCTTTTATGTCCGAAATCAATCGAGTGCTTATATTTTACAAAATCTGGATCCATTTATAATTAGAAAAAAATTGCTGGCCCAATGAACGAAAGCGTAATCTAAATAAGGATGAACAAGGGAAAAATAAATGATTTTTAAAATCTTGAATGGAAAAGTTTTTTTTACACGTCTCAAATTTCCTAGACCTCTAGCCATTTTCGCACCAAAAACACCACAATACTTTTTCCAACTAATATTATTGACCAGCCTGACAGTTGTTTCGATCTAAACAAGCTGCAAATAGCAGCTTGTTTAGATCGAAAACGTGCGAAAATTTTCAATCTGTACAGTTGGAGGCATAAAGTCCATAGTCATTCAAGCACAGCCTCCAAAATCATTCTAACTACCAACGTTTTTGCATATATATATATATATATATATATATATATATATATATATATATATATATATATATATATATATATATATATATATAATATATATATATATATATACACATCTTTGAATTCACCGAGCCATAGTTTCGATATTACTTAGACTTTTTCTTCTAGAAAGATTCAAAATTGCATTAAAATTAGGAAAATCGTCCCTTTATAATATATATATATATATATATATATAATATATATAATATATATATAATATATTATAATATATATATAATATATATATATATATAATATATTATATATATATATATATATATATATATATATATATATATATATATATATATATATATATATATATATATATATATATATATATATATATATATATATATATATATATATATATATACATCTTTGAATTCACCGAGCCATAGTTTCGATATTACTTAGACTTTTTCTTCTAGAAAGATTCAAAATTGCATTGAAATTAGGAAAATCGTCCCTTTATAATATATATATATATATATATATATATATATATATATATATATATATATATATATATATATATATATATATATATATATATATATATATATATATATATATATATATATATATATATATATATATTTCAAAGTTTTGTTTTTGGAACAAAACAAAGAAGCGGTTTGTGGTCCGAACCAGAACATACGTACTGATATAAATGAAATCTTAAAACGAGTGAAACTTAAATTAAATATGCAAATCAAACTAGAAACGAATAAAATTCTTTACAAACAAGAGTTTGGGTTTTGACTCCTTCTCTCACTGTAAAAGTCTAAAACCTACTATGTCACTGGCATTTTACTGAAAACGGATGATATTACAAGTATTTTCTTTTGTACTTATTACAACAAAGAAAATAAACATACAATTACAGTAAAATTTAATTTTGAACCGATAAGCTTTCAGCAATTAATATAGTTATATATCAAACATTCAGGTTAATTTCATTTGTAACTCCAAGACTTTCCAAGACAGAAGGAGTTTCACTACAAACAAGAGTTTAAATACTGCCCCCTCCCCTAACTGTAAAATTCTAAAGGCTACTGTGTCATGGGCACTTCACTGAAATTCAATTATATTATAGATATTTTGTTTTGCAGTTATTACAGCATTGAAAAATAAAATAAAAATTATAGTTAAATAAAATCTTGAACTGATGATCTTTCAACAACAAATATCATTATATATGCAATATTCAATTTGATTTTATTTGTGCTTTCCTTGACTGTTTAAGACACACACAGTATCCTTCTCAGTAAAGGGCCGATGACACAGTAGGTTTTAGACTTATAAAGTGGGAGTAGGAGGCAAAACCTAAACTCTTGTATGTAACGATTTTTTATCGTTTCAAGCTTAATTTAAATATTCAAACTAAGTTTCACTTTGATTTGCATATTCAATTTAAAATTTACTCGGTTTAAGATTTTTTTATTCATTTATATTAGTAACTGTTGTGTTTTTTTGCTATGATTATTCATTTAATTTCTGTTTGTTTTGGGTTTCATTTATGCTTCAATAGCAAACTATTTTTGTTTGTTTTAAGTTTGATTTGCATATTCAATTTAAAATTTACTCGGTTTAAGATTTATTTATTCATTTATATTAGTAACTGTTGTGTTTTTTGCTATGATTATTCATTTAATTTCTGTTTGTTTTGGGTTTCATTTATGCTTCAATAGCAAACTATTTTTGTTTATTTTAAGTTTGATTTGCATATTCAATTTAAAATTTTCTCGGTTTAAGACTTATTTGTTCATTTATATTAGTAACTGTTGTGTTTTTTTGCTATGATTATTCATTTAATTTCTGTTTGTTTTGGGTTTCATTTATGCTTCAATAGCAAACTATTTTTGTTTGTTTTAAGTTTGATTTGCATATTAAATTTAAAATTTACTCGGTTTAAGATTTATATATTCATTTATATTAGTAACTGTTGTGTTTTTTTGCTATGATTATTCATTTAATTTCTGTTTGTTTTTCGTTTCATTTATTCTTTAATAGCAAACTATTTTTGTTTATTTTAAGTTTGATTTGCATATTCAATTTAAAATTTATTCGGTTTAAGATTTATTTATTCATTTATATTAGTAACTGTTGTGTTTTTTGCTATGAGGGTTTACTTAATTTCTGTTCGTTTTGGGTTTGATTTATTCTTTAGTAGTAATTTCTGGTCGTTTTGAGTTTGAGTTATTGTGGGTTACTATTTCTTTTGATCTTAAGTTTAATATCACCTTTGCTTTTCTTGAAATATTTCTTTTTTGGAAAGTTTTCTTTCCATAAAAAGATTTAATTTAATAGCATGTCAGTACAATATTTTACTATTACGCGCTTTAGATGCATCTTCTAGATCCTCGGCAATTTTTATCTATGGCCTCCACTTCACACCTTCCTAGTTCATAGTTGAATACTTTCTCCAGTTTCTTTACATTCCTCTTGTTTTCAAACGATCTATCACTCAGATAATTCTTGTGCAACCCCTTCTGCTTTCTATTAAACATAAAGCCTTTCACTAATAATCTTAGCTGCGTTCCTAACTTTCTTCCCGAAGACACCATTAGCAACTTCATATCAAACAGTTCGTGGTAACGAACTGTAGTAAGGAGCGACCCGGCTCAATAGTAACCAAAACTCTAAAAAAGGAATTTTGATACCAATACCTACATCAAAAGAATCGCATTTTAATGCTGATTTTAAATATATAAGCTTCATCAAGTTTAGTCTTACCCATCAAAAGTTACGAGCCTGAGAAAATTTGCGTTATTTTAGAAAATAGGGGGAAACGCCCCCTAGAAGTCATAGAATCTTAACAAAAATCACACCATCAGATTCAGCGTATCAGAGAACCCTAGTGTAGAAGTTTCAAGCTCCTATCTACAAAAATGTGGAATTTTGTATTTTTTGCCAGAAGGCAGATCACGGATGCGTGTTTATTTGTTTTTTTGTTTGTTTTTTTTCCCAGGGGTGATCGTATCGACCCAGTTGTCCTAGAATGTTGCAAGAGGGCTCATTCTAACGGAAATGAAAAGTTCTAGTGCCCTTTTTAAGTGACCAAAAAAATTGGAGGGCACCTAGGCCCCCTCCCACGCTAATTATTTTACCAAAGTCAACGAATCAAAATTCTGAGACAGCCATTTTATTCAGCGTAGTCGAAAAACCTTATAACTATGTCTTTGGGGACGACTTACTCCCCCACAGTCCCCGTGGGAGGGGCAACAAGTTACAAACTTTGACCAGTGCTTACATATAGTAATGGTTATTGGGAGTGTACAGGCGTTTTCAGGATGATTTTTTTGGTTGGAGGGAGGGGTTGAGAAGAGGGGCATATGCTGGGGGAACTTTACATCGATAATTTGTCATGGGGGAAGAAAATCTCCATGAAGGGAGCGCAGGATTTACTAGCATTATTTAAAAAAAAACAATGAAAAAATAAATATGAAAAGGTTCTTTCAGCTGGAAGTAAGGAGCAGCATTAAAACTTAAAATAAACAGAAATTATTAACCATTTGAGGGGCTCACCTCCTCCTAATACCTCGCTCTTTACGCAAAAGTATTTTTAGTAATTTCAACTATTTATTGTACGGCTTTTGTGATTCTGGGGTCATTCTTAATGAATTGGGACAAAATTTAAGCTTTAGTGTAAAGAGCGAGGATCTGACAAGGGGGTGAACCCCCTCATATATGTAATAAAAATATGAGAATACAAAATTTCTTTACGTAAGCTAATTTATAAGTTACGTAAATCTTTTACTAATAAAAATATTCGCAAAAAATTAAAAGTTCTAGTTGCCTTTTTAATTAACCAAAAAATCGGAGGGCAACTAGGCTTCCTCCCCCGCTCTTTTTTTCTCAAAATCATTCGATCAAAATTATTTAGCCAAAAAAAAAAAAATGCAAATTTCGTTTTAATTATTCCTCTGCGGAGAGCCAAAATCAAAACATGCATTGATTCAAAAACGTTCAGAAATTAAATAAAAAAAACAAGTTTTTTTTTAACTGAAAGTAAGGAGCGACATTAAAACTTAAAACGACCAGAAATTACTTCGTATATGAAAGAGGCTTTTCCTTCTCAACGCCCCGCTCTTTACACTAAAGTTTTTTACTGTTTTAAAAAGAAGGATTGAGAGAAAGAGTTAAACTTTAGCGTAAAGAGCGGGGCGTTGAGAAGGAAAAGCCTCTTTCATATACGAAGTAATTTCTGGTCGTTTTAAGTTTTAATGTCGCTCCTTACTTTCAGTTAAAAAAAACTTGTTTTTTTTATTTAATACAGATACAAAGATGCAATCAGACGGCATAATTGTAAAATGTTTTAGTGAGATGTTAATAAATTGAGAAGGAGTAGTCAATCTAGGCATGTCCCAAGAGTAAGGCACTTTTGTATGTCTTTTCAGGAGATCAGTCATTCAACTAGAATATATTATCCAGAAGTCAATCCATAATTGCAACTGAAAGTCTTTAAAAATCAATTTCCCTAAATCAAGACTAAAGTAAATTCAGTGGATAAAAAATAAACACTAATCAATTTGAATAATTTATGATCATTTGCCGTCAATCAGAGGGAGACGGCTCTAAATTTATTTGTTTCGTCCCATAGGCTTTTAAAAATACCTTCCTTGGGAGCATCTTCTTTAGAAAATGCCTCCCCCTCTTAAATTTGAATGAGTAAACGCCACTACTATGAGCCACCCTGTTTTCACTTATGATAATATACATGAATAAATGAAATGTAGAAAACATTTTTAAAAAAGGTAGTAAAACAAATATTCAACCTATAATAATAAAAAAGATAATTATTTTAACGATCCACGACATTTTTTATATTTTATTGATTTTAGAAATAATTTTTAAACATTAAGTACTAAACATGGAAATAGAAAAAAAATAAAGTAGAGCAAGGAAAATAGGACAACATGCTGACTATAGGAGGCACAACAAATTTTGTACGCAACTAAAATACAAGTGTGAAAACAAGAAAAATGGGGCCTCATATTAAGTAAAAGAAACTGCACTTTTATACCAGGCGAATAATATTAATTCGTGTCTATTTTGTATTTTTGTCCTCAATCAGAACTACAAACAACGCACTAGCAGAGTATTCTAGCAATGATTCGCTACCCTTCTGTGGCTATGACTGTTGAATTGTGTTTACATGTAAAAACAAATGCAAAATTCCTAACCTAGAAGCTATTTGTTGTTATGTTTTAAAATATGCATAGAGTCTGCAATTTTGTATTCTGCAGCCAATGGTGTGCTCTTATTCTAAGGTGCTAGGTGTAATAAATATTTTTGTAATGAAAAGAGTGATACGAAGGAAGCAAGTACAGTATTTTAGAAAAATAAGTCATTCTTACTAGATTTAGGCTCGATTTACACTTAAAATTTTCTTTTTTTTCAAATTTTCAATAAATATCAAATTTTCAATAAATATACTCCAAATTTTCAATAAATATCTTTGTAATAAAAATAGTGATAAGAAGGAAGTAAGTAAAGTATTTTATATAAATAAGTCATTCTTACTAGATTTAGGCTCGATGTCCACTTCCAATTTTTCTTTTTTCTAATTTTCAATAAATATCAAATTTTCAATAAATGCACTTCAAATTTTCAATAAATATCTTTGCAATGAAAATAATGATAACAAGGAAGTAAGTAGAGTATTTTTATACAAAAAAGTCATTCTTACTAGATTTAGGCTCAATCTCCGCTTCAAATTTTTCTTTTTTCACAATTCCAAGCATCTTTCCAGTATAGAGGACGGAATCAATTCGAAGAATAGCTGTAATAGAATGTCGTTTGATTTCACTTCTATTGGTAACCACCAAGTTTGCCCTAGAATTGTTAGTTGTTGGTTTTTAATAACTTTAAAAAATCTTTCGGAGCTTGAGATATATTTGCAGTTTAAATTTGTAGTGAATACTACAAGTTTAGAATTAAAGGGCACGAAGTGATACGTTAACTCCTTTTCATTATATTAAAAATAACCAATGAAGTAATACATGAATCTGTAAAACTTCTGTCACAACATGAAGAAGACATATCTCTTGGTGATATAAAAGAAATAAAACAAGTTTTTTCAACTGAAAGTAAGGAGCCACATTAAAACTTAAGACAAACAGAACTAATTAAGTATGTGAGGGGGAATTCCCCCTCCTCAAATCCTCACCCTTTACGCTAAATTTTGACAATTTCTTAAGGATAGCTACTGAAACCCAGGATCGTTTAACTACAATCAATTTAAAAAAGAAGTTTCAACAAAAAAGGTTTTTTGAAGAAAAGTAAAGAGCTCCATTAAGTCAAGGATGAGCCAAAATAAAGTCAAATAACCTTCCAAGCGTAAAACTACCACAAATCACTATTAATAAGTAAATGAAACTCAAAATCAACCGAAATTACAATAAATAGCCAAGTCAAACTCAAACGAGTAAAAATTAACATGAGTAGGGCTGACAACCCTCATGCCTTCTCAAGACCAGAACGCAGTTTGTACTTTACTGAGAAAACAGCAACAACAAAACTAAATACCATGGATTGTCAGGTGTACTGACATATACTGATATTTATTCCTTAAAAGTTTTGATAATTTTCTTATTTATGAAAGTAAGAAAAGTGAAAATATTTCTTATGTATTTCCTTATCGAAAAAACACGAAATTCAGTGACCAGAGTGAAAATTTGACTTCTGTTGGACAACCAAATTTGGGGAGGGCATTTTTAAAAGCACTATTTCTGGTTCTTTTCATTGAAAACAAAAACAACAAAAAAACCCAGATTTCGTAAATATTCTTTCGAAATCCTTAGCCCCCTCCTCCTTATATTTTTGTGAATTAGTGCCCCTGTTAGAACATGGTGTAATATGTTAACAGCTATGTAAATACATTTATAGGCGTTTGGACGTTAGAACGCAAGCTTACTTTATAGTTTCACCAATAATGACATCATCCAATGAAATCAGCTCAAACTGAATGTCCTCTATTGCTTGATTCAGGTAGATGCGCGTGAAGTGTGATTCAGACTGCCGTAGTGCTCTCAGCACAACTTCTCTCTCCTCTGCAGAATTTTCCTTGAACTTGTAGCGATCTGTAACATCACTACGGCCAAATTTACCAACACACTTTGTGCTGACATTTAATCCAATGCTAAAACACAAAAAAGTAAAAAAAAAGTGTTCTTAGGCGCTTTAAAAGCTAAGCATTTAATGCAAAATATTTGTAATATTTTTAAAGCTATTTTTAGGGGAGGGTTAATACTTTACTGTTTAGTATTTTAGAATATTATTTGATAGAATGGAAAATTTCCAGCAATATAACAGTTCATTTGTAACTCACTGTATTAAAAAAACTGAAGGGATGAATTGTGAAGAAAATAAGAAATCAAGATTAAAACAAAATTAATCAAGTTCGTAGAAAAAAAAACTAGAAAAGCTATAAAAGCTGCAAAAGTTAAAACATACCAACTCAAACGACTTGAGGATGGGACAGCTTTTCTTTAAACGTTTAGGTGTCTTTGAGAATATCTTAATCTTTAGCGACAAAACGCGTTCTGAACTAGATTTAAAAGTTTTAACTTATTCATTTACGCAGTAAAAGCTGATACAAATGATGAAAATTTATTAGGCTACTGCCCTACAAACTTCAGAAGTTGAAACAACCCATGAGCAATAATAGACAATTACGGATTACGGTTTCTATGTGTAAGACTTAAATGAGACCATAAAATTATGGTTTCCTCAAATGAGACCTTACATGGGTCAGGAGAGTAACAAATGTTTCGTGTTGATTTTCTTGGTGCTTTAACTTATCCCAAAATAACTTATCTGATATGGCTTTTACCCATAATCTCAACATTCTTTTGCTTTAAATGTAAAATTAATTTTGCTCTTTTGATAACTCTAGATAAAATTTTATGATAAAATTCTAAAGTTTTTAAATCCTTCAAAACGATCTTTTGGACAAAAACAATGAGAAAACGTCATTGATTATGTTCATTAAGGAGTTTCTCTTGTGCACTAAAAATAAAATAAAATCATTTACTTAAATCATGCTAACATAAAAACTCAAAGACTCATCCTACATCACAGACTCATCCAGAATCCTTCGGTCATACTCAAGGACCTATCCTTGAATTACACTCAAAAATTTCATCAGTAGCATAATAAGCCCAAATCCCAATCTTCACGTCTTGGAACAAACGTTATTCAAGTATTTTAATATTCCCCAGCATCCCTTAACTCCCCAGTATCCCTCTAATCCCTGGGAAGATTCTTCTTTTTTAATTTTTGGCTTCAATACCTACTATTCTAGCATGAGAAAAATCATCCTTCTCTCTCTTTCTCTCTCTCTATCGTCGCTCTCTACATCGTCTTTCAAATAATGAAAAACAGATACCTGCTTTTCAATACAGTTTGATTACTCACTCGGATGTTTGTTTATGTAAAAACTTAAGACCTCTCTCCGTGTCTCTCCAAAAGACGCGATCGGCGTTAACTTCTGCAAATACGAAACAAGTGTCATAATGCTTGCGAATTTCACCCCTTTTAACAGCTTTTACAGAGGTTGGACCACACTGAAATAACCCTTCAGATGCTTCTTGTGGGGTTCCATCAATCACTTGCCAACCATCATAATCACCAGGGGCAAGATCAGGTCTTTTCATCCAGACTTCATTCCAAACATGGTAATTCCTTAAAAATAGTTTCTATACAGAGAATATATTAGTAACTAATTGGGATAGCGGACAGTTTCAATCACGAGAACTATTGTTCCTGGTTTGAAACGAATTAGGTGTTAAAAGATCCGGGCTATTTGTTTTTCCAAAGATTAGGAATGATGTGATAGACTTAAGGATATACTGTATACCAATACAATTAAAGCACAACCTCTCTTTTTCTCTAATTTCCGTTTGCAGATTCTATACGCAATTTTCAAGAGGGTGATTTTGATTTCAGGATAAAAAGTTTTGACTTCTTAATCGACAAATTTTCTATAGTTAGTAAAGCCCAATTATACCAGTGTGAACCTTATCTTTATATGCCAACTTGCAAAATTTCTCTACAATAGTCGAGAATATTAGCTTCGAGATAAGGGCCTTATTGAATAACGGTAAAAGCACACATACAATAAAGTGATGGTAAAAGATAAGCATCCGGTGGAGGCGGACGTGAAATATAGACCAACTTCTAAAGCACACAGTTCACCCTAACTCCTATGGATTGGAAGTTCCATGGATTGGCTATTCGATTACACGCAAAACAACCCTAGGAACAGGGTCGTTCCCACAGATAGCTATGGCTATAGAGACCTCCTTGTAGGAACATTCACTGACATATTAGCATATACTTACACCAGAAAGTATCTTATCCGCCTCTTTGTGTCACGAAAGGCTAGTAGTATTCTAAAGATTTCTGAGGGCCTCTTGTTAAAAGCGGCTGTTTTGCTACTATGGCTGCACAACTGGCAATAAATTGCCTCTTATATCATAATTATAATAAATTATAATTATAATAAATTATTATTATAAATTATAATTATAATAAACTATAAGAATAAATTATAAACATATATTTATAAATAATATATATATATCTTATTATTATATATTATTACATATTAATAATAAATTATGAATAATGAATATATATAATTATAATAAATCATAATCAGCGTTTTAATGCTCGAACATTAGTTTTTATCTGACGACTTTCCAACTTTTATAAAACAAGCCAGCAGCATCAAGAATTATATTTAAATTATAAATTTATAAGAGATGAAGCATGCTGAGGATTGGTGGCAATGTACTGCCACTGTAACTGGATGTAAAATTATTATTTTGTTATATAGCGGTGTGTATCAGACTTAGTGGCTCCTAGCCTAGTTTTGATCTACAGCCATTTGAATCTTTTAATACAGCAAGACCCCTCTTTTAAAATAGGATACAAGATATTTGCTGAAATATTACTGAAAACATTAGCTAATATCGACACAAAGACACAGTTTTAGAATATTTAATCTTATCCATTTGATTTTTCATATCGCAGTTCATAATTACATGTTGTGAATCGTAAAACAATGTAAACAATGTGAATCAAACAGTTCGTGGTAACGAACTGTAGTAAGGAGCGACCCGGCTCAATAATAACCAAAACTCTAAAAAACGGAATTCAGATAACAATAGCTACATAAAAAGAATTGCATTTTAATGCTGATTTTAAATATATAAGTTTCATCAAGTTTAGTTTTTCCCGTCAAAAGTTACGAGCCTAAGAAAATTTGCCTTATTTTAGAAAATAGGGGGAAACACCCCCTAAAAGTCATAGAATCTTAACGAAAATCACACCATCAGATTAAGCATATCAGAGAATCCTATTGTAGAAGTTTCAAGCTCTTATCTATAAAAATGTGGAATTTTGTATTTTTTGCCAGAAGGCAGATCACGGATGCGTGTTTATTTGTTTGTTTTTTTTTTTCCAGGGGTGGTCGTATCGTAATAAAAACATAATAAAACATGTATATAAAATATATAAAAACATAAGTACATAATAAAACATACGAATACAGAAGTTCGTTACGTAAGCTAATTTGTAAGTTACGCATATCTTTTACTTAAAAAAACATTTGTAAAAAATTAAAAGTTCTAGTTGCCTTTTTAAGTAACCAAAAAATTGGAGGGCAACTAAACCTCCACCCTCGCTCCTATTTCTCAAAATCATTCGATCAAAACTATGTGAAAGCCTTTTAGCCAATAAAATAAATATGGAAATTTTGTTTATTATTCATCTGCGGAGAGCTAAAATCAAAATATGCATTAATTCAAAAACGTTCAGAAATTAAATAAAAAAAACAAGCTTTTTAACTGAAAGTAAGGAGCGACATTAAAACTTAAAACGAACAGAAATTACTTCGTATATGAAAGGGGCTGCTCTCTCATTAGCGCCCCGCTCTACACTAATTTAAAAATTAGAGATGATAGAAAGAGTCAAACTTTAGCGTAAAGAGCGGGCGTTAATGAGGGAGCAGCCCCTTTCATATACGAAGTAATTTCTGTCCGTTTTCAGTTTTAATTTCGCTCCTTACTTTCAGTTAAAAAACTTGTTTAATTTTTATTTAATCGTAAACAAGACAAAAATCCCTTCCTTATAATATAGTTCAAGAGACTGATAGGTCGAGTTTTCGTGGGTTGCTTAGGGACCATTTTGGTATTTATGATTTATGATTCTTTTTCTTTTTTATATATTAGATAAAGTAGGGAAATATTGCATAATACTTCATTACTTCATTACATTACATTACATAATACTTAATATAATACTTCATTACGTAATACTTCAATACTTCATACTTCATTACTCATATTTTATAGTTTTTCTTTTAATTAATCCAACAAGATGCTAATAAAAACATAAAAAAGAAAACATAGCAAGACAAAGCAACAGGGAGAAAAAAGACAAAACAAATAACAAGCGCACTGTTCACAGAGCAAAAATGGTGAGAAAGTAAGAAAATAAGAATACAAATTAAAAAATTGAGAAAATGAAAAATATCTATCAATATTTGACGTCTAAATCAAACTTTGACCTAGTTTATGGTTACACAATCTTATGTGTCAAACTTATATATCTCATATATCAAACAGTTCATAATAACAAACTGTAAGTAAGGAGTAACACGGCAGACAGTTTGAACCAGAATTCTAATAAATGGAATTTGAATTTGGCTATGAACAAATATGTTAATAGAATCGGCTGATTATGCTGATTCCAAATGTATAAGATACATTTAGCTTAGTGGTACCCATGAAAGGCTACGAGCCTGAGAAAATTTGCCTGATTTTGGGAAAAAGGGGGAAATACCCCTAAATGGTCAAAGAATCGTAATTAAAATCACACAATTAAGTTTAGTGTATCATAGAACCCTGTAATAGAGGTTTCAAGCTCCTATCTACAAAAATTGTGGGATTTTTTAGTTATTGTCAGAAGAAAGATCACGGATGCATGTTTGGTTGTTCTTTTTTCCCAGCAGGTACTTGTATCGAACGAATGGTTGTAGAAAATCGGGAGAACGCTCATTCGAATGGAAATTAAAGTTCTAGTGCTTCTTTTAAGTGACCAAAAATACTGGAGGGCAACTAGTACACCTCCCATGCCCCTTTTCCTAGAAATCGTCCAATCAATATTTTGAGATAGCCATTTTGCTCAACAAAGTTTAGAAGTCCTAAAACTATACCTTTTGGAGATAACGTAACCCCTCCAGTTCCTCGGGATAGGTCTTTAAGTTTTACACATTGTTGACGCATAGTATTAGTTATCGGGATTTTGTATTTGGGTGGGTTTCCATGGGGATATTTTTCCGTGTAGAGAGAATTTTTTTAGAGGGGGGGGGTGGGGGGTGAAATTTCCAGGGAAAATTTTACTCTTGGGGGATTTGACAGAATTCTTATATAAAACTCTTTTTATTCTTCTTACTTCTCTTTGGCGAATCAAATTTGCATGTGAAGACGTTTTAGGATAATTGTCGAGGAAAATTTTAGTGTGTTTCGTTTTCCAGGAAACGATTTCTGTGGAAAAGAGGGATTTCCGAAATGATAAAAAAAACTATTAGAGCCTAAAGTCTTTTAAAATGAAAGCATGCTGAGAAGAATTTTTCGGGCTAAATCTTCTGCAAGAGATTTTACGGAGATTTTAGTGTGATATTTTATTATTTTTTTTTTGTTATTTTTACGTCGTGACATTTATTTTGTCTGATTGTGTGAATGAAATTTGTATTTTGTATGAAATTCCTAGACCTTTCCTGAAATTTGAAGAATAAAAATCCGTGTTTTAAAATCTTTGCACTTAGTGAATTTAGATAGCGATAAGAGTTTCTTATTGAGACCAATTTTTGGACTTGGGTTCTAATTATTGGTGGATGTGGTAAAATATGTCACATCTGGTGTCTGGCGGCAGGGTAAGATCCCTCAATTTAGAGAGGTGTTGAACGGTGGATCTGGAATTGGGACAAAGTGTCTGGTATCTCCGCAAGTAATCCCGTTTGAAGAGCTCTTGAGTAGACGGTAACTAATTAAATCACGCTAGCGACATTTTTGTGACGAAACGTATCACCATGCTTCCGAAGTGGAAGAAAAGGAGTCCTACGGAGAATTTGGAAGAAATCTGCCAACCAACTTCCATAGATGGCTCAGTCTAACATTGCTGAGTGTGCAGGCAGAGAACCTGGTGGCAACAAGCAGGCGGCCAGCCAGAGTGTTTGTGCCACTGAAGGATGTGGAAGAGATTTTTGAGCTTTTACACAGTTTATGGAGGCAGTACCGTATCACCTGCAGGTAGCCCTTCGTGAGAGGCAGTTTAAACTATTAAGGAAGCTGTAGCTTTTGCGGAAGCTAGTGCTCGGGCTAGTAAAACAACAATAGATTGTTTGAAGACGGGTGACGATGAATGGAACCTGGTGGACGGGTTTCATGGACGGGTGAAGATGCATGCCCGGGCATGACAGGAAGGAAACAGGTGATTTTTTCCGACTGAAACCAATTTTAGGACTTAGGTTCTAATTATTGGTTGATATGTTAAAAGTTGCCACAGGGAAGGGTTGAATTTTCAGTGAGGATTGAATCATGTGAAAGAAATTTTACACTGAAGGGTATATTTTAAGTTGGATGAACTTTCTACAGAGGGTTTTCCCATGAAAGGAAGGAATTTCTCATGGAGGGTGTGGCAGATTTACCGGCATTATTTGACAAACGATCATAAACTAAATAAAAAAACATTTTAGCCGAATGTGAGGAGCAATATTAAAACTTAAAACCGACAGGAATTATTCCCTATGAACAGATTTCCCCCTCGTCAATACCTTGTTCTTTACGCTAAGTTCTGACAGTTGGTCCCAATTTTTTACGAACAAATCCTGAAACGTGAGGATCGTTTAATTTGAATAGGAAGCATTTTTTAAAAGTACTAAAAACTTTAGTGTGAAGAGCAAGGTATTCAGGAGGGGGGCAATCACTTCATATACGAAATTATTTCCGTTTGTTTTTATTTTTAACGCAGTTCCTTACCTTCAGTTTAAAAAAAAGTTATTTTTATTTAATTTATGACCGCACTAATAATTTAGGAATTTCTGCCACATTTTGTAAAACCATTTCTGTATTGACCGCACCCTGTTGGCTTCTTTCAATAATTTCCTTCAAATTTCTTATTCATCTACAGAAAATCTGCGCAAGCTCCTGCGCCAAAACCCCTTGTTCATGAGCTACTTGGCAAATTCTTACCAAACTGTGTCAAATATCTTTTCTGCTACAGGGTAGCCATTGTCGTCGACAATCACATCTACTGTTAAACTTCCATGGGAGTCATGAGCAGATTCATAGTTGGTAACAGGCCGGCACGGAATACCAAGAGATCGACAAACTGGAAAATAAAAGTTAAATCCTTAGAAGAGTGACAAAAGGACAACAGCAATGGTAAGTGAATCTGAGTGAGTTTCAGTAATTTCAGAAGAATTTGGCTCAACATAAAAAAAAAAACTATTTATAGAATCAACAACTGATTCTTGTATAGTTTCCTACCAGTTATATTGAGTCTAAGGTGAAACCAAGCTTAGGTAAAAAAGATACACCGCTTATTGAATTGTTTCAGGGATGAAGGGGGCCTAATCTTGGAAAACTTTTTCAAAACGACTCAATAGTTTAGAAAGGCAAATATTTTCACATCCTCTTACATTGAAAGGAAGTCCCAAAACCTCTTTCAGTGATAAACAATAATACAAAAACTAAACATTAAAAAATAATTTTAAATAATTTTTATGACAATTTTTAAATCTCTTATTAAGTCTTTTGAAGTAGCCTTAATTAAAGAACTACTTCAGATATGTAAGTGAGAGGAGTATAAGTAAGAATTTGGTCCTTATGCCCCCTCCCCATGAAGTTTCCTGACTTCTAAGGTTTTCTCTGTAATTTATTTTGTTACGTCTTTGAACCCTTGCAAACCATCGTTCCGTATAATGCCATATAGAAGGAACCTTATTTCTTGGCTGGTTTGGATTCGAGGGGGGGGTATGTATGGGTCCAAATAATATAAATATGAGGAGTTATATAAACAATATGGATGAAGAATAGTAAATAATTTTCTTGGGAGGTATAGAGCTCACTATACCTCCCTCTCACTAATACTTAGATTGTTAATAAGACCAAATTCATGTAATTTATCCTTTTTTCCTTCATAACTAACTGATGCTTACTTGTAGTAATGACACCAGCAAAATTAAAACACTGTCCAAACTTGACTGGCTCTTTTGACTCCCAGTATCTTTTAAGGATTTCCAAGCTGCCTGTCCATTTGGTTGGTGCGAATCCACCTTCATAAGCATCTGACCATAGAGCTACCATGATTCCACCATCATCAGCATGATTCACCTATACCACAAAAAAAAATTTTATCTCTTATTGAAATATCTATAAACTTGCTCCTGGTAAAATTGAATTTTGTAAAGCTAAAAATGGAAATGCGGGGCGTTCATGACACGAAAGCTGCCATTGGGAAAATATGAAAAGTAACACTCTAAATTTTCATTTTTAGCCGTAGAAGGATGTGTTTCTCCTGGTGGCAAAACAAAGAAGAGATTTTTAGTATACTAGAGGCAAAACATCTGTTTTTCAATTTGTTAAAATATCTCATTTTAGTCTTTGGTAGCTTTTACAATAGCTTATCGGCTATAACCGTCCTTGTTGTACGTTTTTGTTGCACTTGATATTTACCAAGTGACATATAGCGATCGCAATTTCTGTCGGTCTGTCGGTCTCTCTGTCCGCTTGTCCCGGTTTTGCTAGTTTGGGCACTTCCAGATAAGCTAGGACGATGAAATTTTGGCAGGCGTACTACCAGGGACCACACCAGATTAAATTAGAAATAGTCTTTTCTCCTATTCGAGAATTTGGGGGGGGGGAGTGAGGGGACGGTTAATTCAGAAAAGTTAGAAAAGATGAGATATTTTTAACTTACTAACGAAGATTGGATCTTAATGAAATTTGATATTTAGACGGATATCGTGTCTCACAGCTTTTATTTTGATTTCCGACTGGATGCGGTGACATCGGGGCGAGTTGGAGGGGGAAATCTAAAATCTTGGGAAACGCTTAGAGTTGAGGAATCAGGATGAAACTTGATTGAAAGAAAAGCACAAGTTCTAAATACGTGATTAACATAATCGGGACGAATCCTCTCTCTTTAGGGGAGTTGGGAGGAGGATTAATTCTGAAAAATTAGAAAAAAATGAAGCATTTTTAACTTATGAAGAAGTGATCAGGTCTTAATGAAGTTCGATATTTAGAAGGACCTTGTAAGTTAAGTCTATTATTTTAAATCCGGACCAGATCCAGTGTCATTGGGGGGAGTTGGGGGGGGGGCTGGAAATCTTGGAAAACGCTTAGAGTGGAGAGATCGGGATGAAACTTGGTGAGAAGAACAAGCACACGTCCTAGATATGTGATTGATATAACCGGACCGGATCTGCTCTCTTTGGTGGAGTTTGGGGGGGCATCTACTTGTCTGTCCCGGCTTTGCTAGTTCGGGCACTTCAAGATAAGCCAGGACAATGAAATTTGACATATTTATCAGGAACCAGACCAGATCCAATTAGAAATAGTCGCTTCCCCGATTCAACCATCTAAGGGGGGAGTGGAAGGACGGTTAATTCGGAAAAATTAGAAAAAATGATGTATTTTTAACTTGCGAACGGGTGTTTGAATCTAAATGAAATTTGATATTTAGAAAGACCTCGTGTCTGAGAGCTCTTGTTTTAATCCCGACTGGATCCGGTGACATAGGGGGGAGTTGGAGAGGTAAACTGGAAATCTTGGAAAACGCTTAAAGTGGAAAGATTGGGATGAAAGTTGATGAAAAGAATAAGCACAAGTTGTAGATACGTGACTGACATAACCGGACCAGATCCAGTCTCTTCGGGCGAATCAGGGGGTATTTCCAGTGCTTTGGTGAGTTTGGTGCTTCTGAACGTGCAATACAATGAAAATTGATAGACATGTCAGGGACCGACACAAATTCACTTTGTTTACGTATTGTAATGGTTATTAATGAAGTGTACAGACGTTTTGAGGGGTATTTTTTCACGTTGGGGTGGGTTTGGATCGAGAGAAGGGGGTTACTTGGGAGGATCTTTCCACGGAGGAATTTATCACAAGGGAATAGAATTTCCAGGAAGGGGGCGAAGGATTTTCTAGCATTATTTAAAAAAACATGTAAAAATAAATAATTTAATTTTCAACTGGAAGTAATGAGCAGCATTAAAACTTAAAACGAATATAAAATATTACGTATATAACGGGGTTCGTCTCTTCCACAATACTTTGCTTTTTACGCTAAAGCATTTTTAGTAATTTCAACTATTTATTCTACGGCCTTTGTGATTCAGGGTTATTCTCAAGGATTTGGAACAAGATCCAAGCTTTAATGTAAAGAGAAAGGTATTGACGAGGGGGCAAAAACCCTCATATACGTAATAAAGATACACAAATATAGAAGTTCGTTACGTAAGTTAACCCGTAAGGTGTGTATGTTTATTACTAACAAAAAAGTTCGTAAAATAAATCTAGTTGCACTTTTAAGTAACTAAAAAGAGGAGGGCAACTAGGCCTCTTCCCCCACTCCATTTTTTATCAAAATCGTCCAATCAAAACTATGAGATAGCCATTTAGCAAAAAAAATTAATATGCAAGTTTCATTTTAATTTTATCATGTAGCCTACGGTGAGCCAAAATCAAAAACGTTCAGAAATTAAATTAAAAAAAACTTTTTTTTTCAACTGCAAGTAAGGAGCAACATTAAAACTTAAAACGAACAGAAATTATTCCCTATATGGAACGGGATGTCCCCTACTCAACGCCTAGCTCTTTCCGCTAAAGTTCTTTATTATTTTAAAAAGTAGAATTATTAGAAAGAGTCAAACATTAGCGTAAAGAGCGAGGCGTTGAGGAGGAAACAACCCCTTTCATATACGGGATAATTTATGTTCGTCTTAAGTTTTAATGTCGCTCCTTACTTGCAGTTAAAAAAAAACTTGTTTTTTCATTTAATACATTTATAAAGCTAAACTGAGAGTATGCATTAAATGGCTTGTTGGAAACCAGGTACCTAAATTTGTTTCCTTCTGTTTTCTTTTAACAAAACATTGAAGTTAGATAAAAGCCCTTTGAAAAGAAATAAAAAAGAGCCCAGGATCCAACAGTTTGCATAGTAAAGGAAAAAGGACTCAAGAGCGCTTAGAACAAGTTGATACTTTTTTTTTTTTTTACCCCAGCTTAAATATTGACAATATTTCACGGATTACTAGTTGGATTAATAAATAAATACAGGACAATCTGGAAGCAAGGTTGGCGAGGATAAATGTTTTTGCGGCCGTATCAAATTGACGTATGAAACCAAGAAAGGAAATAATAAGTGAAAAGAAAAATATCAAATAGGTGAAAGAAATGAGGATTCTGTCAGCCAGTAGCAAAATATGAAGACGTCATCCTCAGGGTTCAAAAAAAGAAGAAGAAGAGAAAAAAATAATTGAAAAACAACAACAAAATCTAACCTTCTGAAGTGAACTCTGCAAGAGGAGAAAAGACACTAAAAAAACAACAACAACAAAAAAAAACAAACAAACAAACAGAGATCAATGAAAGAGAATTTACTGATTAGATTGAATAAGTATTCTTTGCCTTGCAACAGATTTTGCCCGTCTATAATTTCGGTTTTCATTAGATATACGGACAGACTGTCTTAGATTAGACTTGGTGAAAATATTGATAGAGTCTTTTAATATTAAATTGTTATAAATTGGGCTTAAAGAAATATCTCCCGTGTCTCTATTTATAGCCAAATTTCTGTTTGTACATTTCTTTTTAGCCCAATTGCCTCTTTAAAAGATTGTGGTAGGCTATTTACGGTAGATATTAAAGCTGCCTCTTCAAAAAGAACTAAATTGTCAGGATTTTCCTATATATGCTTGACCAGAGCTGAGTCAACGTTATCACTTTTATTTTCTAATCTCAGCAACTTATCTATTGAAATTTTGTGTTCATGCAATCGTTTTTTCGCCTATTTATCTTTTTCTTTTCATTTATTATTTCCTTTCTTGATTTCATTCGTCATGTATAGCCAGTATGGTCTTAGAACGTATTTCCGTATCAGTTTTTTTTTTAAATTGATACGGAATATTATAGATATCCTCTATAAAAAAAATTTATAGGGGAGGGAGACAAAGACTAAAAACGGTATTTTAATAGACGCTGCACAATTTTGTACTACTTATACATTTTTGTCTTCTTTGGCATTGGGGCAAGTAAACATTTTGTCCACCCTCCTGGGGGTAAACAGAGACCAGTACAGATATATTTTCAAGGAAGAGCTCGGGACATAAAAAAGGAAGATTGGTGTATCTTAATTGTTGAGTCTAAACAACCCTAAGTATAATTTTTGGGTTCAGTCGAGAAAGAAGATTGATTGTAGTTTGATTCAAAGGTGAATCACGCAGGAATGGTTGCATATTATAAACTATCTCAACGAATGAATAATTACTTCGTTATTTATATTAAATACGCAGGTAGTCAATCTAAATGAATCGCCTGAACTTTAGCTTTCAATAGAGCTATAATATATTTGTCACTTTTCCTCGAAGATTAGGTCAACACATCCAGATTAAACAAGAAATATACCACCATTTTTCCGGCTAAAGCCGAATATTAACCACTCAGTGGTCAATTTAGCCAAGCTCATATGACAGACTAAGGAGCAAATGTAATAAGAAATTTACTACTCTTTTGTCATATGTTTTACAGAAAGAAATTTTTCATCCTTGATTTTTACAGCCCGTGAACTAGTAGGCTTCAGAGTTTTATAGATCAATAATTCCTTCTCTCTCATGAACAGTGAATTGTAAGCAAGATTGGTACAGTAATACCAAAAAGTTCGCGGTAAGTAATCAAACAGTTCGTGGTAACGAACTGTAGTAAGGAGCGACCCGGCTCAATAGTAACCAAAACGTCCAAAAGAACGGAATTTTGATACCAATAGCTACATACAAAAAAATCGCTTAATGCTGATTTTAAATATATAAGTTTCATCAAGTTTAGTCTTACCCATCAAAAGTTACGAGCCTGAGAAAATTTGCGTTCTTTTAGAAAATAGGGGGAAACACCCCCTAAAAGTCATAGAATCTTAACGAAAATCACACCATCAGATTCAGTGTATCAGAGAACCCTACTGTAGAAGTTTCAAGCTCCTATCTACAAAAATGTGGAATTTTGTATTTTTTTTGCCAGAAGGCAGATCACGGATGCGTGTTTATTTGTTTGTTTTGTTTTTTCTTTTTCCCAAGGGTGATCGTATCGACCTAGTTGTCCTAGAATGTTGCGAGAGGGCTCATTCCAATGGAAATGAAAAGTTCTAGTGTCCTTTTTAAGTGACCAAAAAAATTGGAGGGCACCTAGGGCCCCTCCCACGCTAATTATTTTCCCAAAGTCATCAGATGAAAATTCTGAGATAGCCATTTTATTCAACGTAGTTGAAAAACCTTGTAACTATGTCTCTGGGGACGACTTACTCCCCCACAGTCCCCGTGAGAGGGGCTACAAGTTGCAAACTTTGACGAGTGCTTACATACAGTAATGGTTATTGGGAAGTGTACAGGCGTTTTCAGGAGGAGTTTTTGGTTGGGTGGAGGGGTTGAGAAGAGAGGGATATGCTGGGGGAACTTTCCATCGAGGAACTTGCCATGGGGAAGAAAATTTCCATGAAGGGAGCGCAGGATTTACTAGCATTATTTAAAAGAAAAACAATGAAAAAATAAATATGAAAAAGTTTTTTTCAGCTGGAAGTAAGGAGCAGCATTAAAACTTAAAACGAACATAAATTATTACCCATGTAAGGGGCTCACCTCCTCCTAATACCTTGCTCTTTACGTTAAAGTATTTTTAGTAATTTTAACTATTTATTCTACGGTTTTTGTGATTCAGGGGTCATTCTTAATGAATTGGGACAAAATTTAAGGTTTAGTGTAAAGAGCGAGGTACTGACGAGGGGACGAACCCACTCACATGTGTATTAAAAACATGAGAATGCAAAAGTTCTTTTCGTAAGCTAATTTATAAGTTACGTATATCTTTTACTAATAAAAAGATTCGTAAAAAATTAAAAGTTCTAGTTGCCTATTTAATTAACCAGAAAATCGGAGGGCAACTAGGCTTCCTCCTCCGTTCTTTTTTCATTCTAATTTATAAGCTAATTATAAGTTACGTATATCTTTTACTAATAAAAAGATTCGTAAAAAATAAAAAGTTCTAGTTGCCTATGTAATTAACCAGAAAATCGGAGGGAGACTAGGCTTCCTCCTCCGCTCTCAAAATCATTCGATCAAAATTATGAGAAAGCCATTTAGCAAAAAAGAATGCAAATTTCGTTTTAATTATTCCTCGGTGGAGAGAATCAAAACATGCATTAATTCAAAAACGTTCAGAAATTAAATAAAAAAAAACAAGTTCTTTTTAACTGAAAGTAAGGAGCGACATTAAAACTTAAAACGAACAGAAATTACTTCATATATGAAAGGGGCTGCTTCCTCATCAACGCCCCGCTCTTTACGCTAAAGTTTTTTACTGTTTTAAAAAGTAGAGTTAAGAGAAAGAGTCAAACTTTAGCGTAAAGAGTAGGGCGTTGATGAGGATGATGATAGGGTTCTCTGATGCTCTAATTTTGATGATGTGGTTTTCGATTAAGATCACTTGACTTTTGGGGTGTCTGCCCCATTTTTTAAAATCAAGAAAATTTTGATGGGTAGTACTAAATTTAATGAAATTTATATGTTTGAAATCAACATAAAAAGCCACTTCTTTTAATTTATCTATTGGTATCAAAACCTCTTTTTTAAACTGTTTTTTTTAGAGTTTCGGTTACTACTGAGCCGGGTCGCTCCTTACTTACAGTTTGTTACAACGGACTGTTTGAAGAACAATTTTCTCATATTTTTCTTCTGGTTGCTATTACGTATATGAGGAAGTTGTCCCCTCCTCAGTACCTCTCTCTTTACGTTAAAATGTTTGTGAATTTGTACAAAGCTTATTATTCTAACTAAACAGTCCTTGTGTGTCAGGAGTCATTCTTAAATAATTGGAACAAAAAGTCGAACACAAGCGTAAAAAGTGAGGTACTGAGAATGGGGCAACCCCCATATACATACTAATTTCTGTTCGTTTTAAATTTCAATGTTGTTCCTTCAAATTTTAATGTTAAGTTTTAAGTTTTAATGTTTCCGTAGGGATTTTTTTTTGCATTTAATAACAGCCCCAAAACGAAAACACACAGTATCTTTGGTTTATTATCACATAAAAGTCATAGTTAAGAAGCTGCTTAAGGTAATATTATCTGCTAAGATTGCCCGAAAAATAGCACAAACAAATTATTGTTTGTATCGGCCATTATTTAACGATATTCTGACTTAAACGTAAAGAGCGAGGTACTGACAAGGGGAAGAAATTCCCTCATATACGTAATATGAAGGGTTCGTACCCTCGTCAATACCTCACTCTTTACGCTTAAGTTCTAATTTTGTTCCAATTCTTTAAGAATGCCCTCTGAATCCCAAAAGCCGTTTAATTATAATAAATAGCTCTTTTGAAATACTGAAAATACTTTAGCGTAAAGAGGGATATATTGACAAGAGGATGAACCCCCTTGTATACGTAATAAAGTCTGTTCGTTCTAAGTTTTAATGTTGCTCTTTACTTTCAGTTGAAAAAACTTAGTTTTTGTAAATCTAGTTTCTTATTATTTTTTAAATGATGCTGGGAAATACAGCGCCCTCTTCATGGAAATTCTTTTATCCCATAAAAAATTCCTCCATGGATATATCCTCCCACATAACTCTCTTTCCCTAACCCCCCACCAGAAAAAATCCCCCCTGAAAATGGATGTATACTTTTCAATAACTAATACTATTTGTAAACCATGGGCAAAGTTCATATCTTGCAGCTTTTCCTCCGGGGATTGTGGGGGATTGAGTCGTCTCAAAAACATAGTTATTAGATTTTTTGACTATGTTGAACAAAATGGCAATCTCAAAATTTTGATCCAGTGACTTTGGGAAAAATTGAGCGTGGAAGGGGGCCTAGTTGCTCTCCAATTTTTTTGGTCACTTATAAAGGGAACTAGAACTATTAATATCCGTTTGAATGAGCCCTTTCGCGACATTTTAGGACATCTGGGTTGATACGATCATCCCTGAAAAAAAAACAATTATCCTTGATCTTTCTTCTGGAAAAAAATACAAAGTTATACATTTTTGCAGTTAAGAGCTTGAGACCTCTACGGTTACTATATGCTAAAAAACGGTACACCAGAAAACGGTATACCAGAATAAATAAAAAATCCATTTCATTTCCATACTTAAAATTTAAAATGAAGAAATTTCTTTTTGCGAGGGATTCTTCAGTAGTTTATTATTTCTTATACCATTGTGCTTGTTGCTTTACTGTTTTTCTGAATGCTCCTGACTGATAGTAATTTTCTAAGTTAAAGCTGTGTAGTGCTCAGGACTGTATTTTGCCCAAAAGGCATGTTTGTTAAATCTTGGGCGATTTAATGATGTATATTCTATGAAATTTTAAAATGTGAACTCTTAAGTCTAAATTTACTCTAAACAAGACGTTTAGGAGTTACGTTTTTTTGGGCTGTAATATTTTCTTTGCTTTATAAAATTGGTGAATATTTTCATGGAACATCCTTGTTGCCCTGTGTGAGAGTTGTGAAGTTTAAGAAAATTAAAGTTAACAACCTAAAACATTAGGATCAGTTAAGTTCTTTAGTGCACTCTCCCCCTTCCCTCCAACAAATACAAATCACCCAATGAAATTGACATTTGAAAAGATAATAGGCTACCATAAATTACTTCAAAACATTTTCTTGTATTCTTATATATTTGTTTTTTAGCAGGGAGAAAAGGGAAAAATATTTTCTGTTTTCCCAATAAACTCTGAATTGTAGTTTCTTGATCTTAACATTTTGGAACATAGGATAAACCAATCGAATACACAAATAGAAGAAACTAAAGCAATTAATGGCTGGATTGAAGAAAACCCCAATATAAGCTAAAAATATTAAAGTTAAAAGAAAAATAAACTTACTGCAGCACTGATAGCCCTAGAAACAGCAATAGGGTCAGATCTCCGAAAGGGAAGGAGTTTAGATATATTCCACAAACTCCAGATGCTAACGTCTAGAACAGGATCTTCAAATTGTGAATAATTCCAAACAGCTGCTTGCAAATGCTTGGCAGTGCCACGAAAGAGAAGGCCCGACTCTTCTAGTACATATTCTTTCCTATCAGCCTCTTCCTCAACAAAAACTGGATCATCTTTAAAAAAAATGAAAGTGTGTTTTTCAATAAGATATATTTTCAATTGAGCTATACCGCCAAATTAAGCTTAAATGAACGGAAGTTGTATCAATTTCCGACAGCTTGACTAAAATTCTAAATTTAAAAAAATTAGACAAATGGTTCCAAATATGATTCTCAACTGGGTTAGCCTGAAACTGTTTTGCTGTCAGCAAAAATACTAAGGTGTAGCCTTATATATCATTAACCAAAGGCATAACATTGCAACCTTCCTTAGTTTCTCCTTAAAAATTGATAAAACAAATCCAAATAGAAACTAACAATTTCTAAGAAAAATCAGTAGCTCCAAGGGCACAATCCTCCATGCTGTTTCGATGAAGACATTCCTTTATATCCAATTCTGGATCGAAAAAGCAAATTGAGAAAGGTCACTTACTTTCTCCAAGGCTATGGATCAATAATTGTGGTCGGTAAAAATTTTCTCCCCTTTCATATTACATAATTGACATTTCCCTATCTAAACTCTTTGCTTATGTAAAAATATGACCATAAACGACAGTCTCTCATTTTTTTTGAGATTTTTTTCTAGGTTGAGCCCTGTGTAGAAGGATTAACAACAAACAAAATTTTTAAAAGCATACGTGTAATCAAGTGAAATGATAAGAGCCCCTGCTACTAATATTCACGAAGGAGGCAATCATCCCTTCTGGAATAGACTAATCTCTTATTTCCTTTACCTTTTTTTGTTCAAATCCGTTTTTTACTTAAATGCTGGAACTAGAAACATACATGAACAGCACCACTCTCTCCTGAAAAAGAGTGGCTGTTTTACCTTCTTTCTTTCTTCTTTTAAATTTCCCTGCGAAAACTTTTAAATTTTTATCTTTTCAGTCCATGGGAAACTCTCAATCGTTGCCTGCTAAGCACCAACTAACGAAGCGGAAGAAATAGAGAAAGACAACTTTTTGAAACACTACAAAGTGTTGTTGCAGAAATTCCCAGACACGATATCACATTTGTCGTAGGTGATCTCAATGCAAAAGCAAGATCTTGTCACAGTTACTGTCCTGAAGTCATGGGACAACATGGAATAGGTGACATGAACGAAAACGGAGTGCTACTTGTTGACTTAACCCTGAAAAATGACCTTGTCATAGTACAGTGTTTCAACACAAGACCATCCACAAATATACATGGACTTCACCAGATGGCAGTACGTGCAACCAGATTGATTACCTCCTCTTCTCACGCAAGTGGCGGAAAAGCCTACTCGATGTGAGAAGCTACAGAGGCGCTGATACACAATCAGACCACTAGCCTCATGGTTGCCAAGATCCACCTAAAGTTAAAAGTGACACATAAAAACAATAAGCCGACAACACACAAACCCTTCAACATTGAGAAACTGAACGACAAGGAAACAACACGAATTTTCCAGTTAGAACTTTCAATTAGATTTGAAGCCCTGCAATCGGAATTAGAACCTAGTGCTTATGTTGAAAGTATATGGGAGAAACTGAAAGCCATGTACAGAGAAGTTGCAGAGGAGAAATTAGGCTATAAGAAGAAAAAGAAAGAAAGATGGATTTCCAAACGAACCTGGAAACTAATTGATGCAAGAAAATCAGCCAAATTTTCCATTCTGTCGACCTCAGACACATGTGAATTAATTGTTGTGTAAGACTCATATAGAGAAATAGACATACAAATGAAGAAGAGTGCCCGGACCGACAAGAGGCAATTTATTCAACACAAAACAGCTTTGGCAGAAGAGGCAGCAAAGAAGGGAGATTTGAAAACTGTCTATAGACTACCCAACGAGATGATTGGAGTCAAGCCTAACACGACTAATCTAGTAAAGGATGAGAATAGAGTCCTTTTGACAGACCCTTTGAAGAAGTGACGAGAGGTGGGCAAATCACTTCGAGAACCTACTAAATAGACCGAGAATAAATGACCAAGATATAATTCCTGACATTCCATTTATTATTCTTGATGTAAATGAGGAACCACCGTCTCCAGAAGAAATCATAGCCGTCGTCAGAAAGCTGAAGAACGGAACAATGCCAGGAGTAGATGGCATTACATCCGCGATGCTGAAAACTTCAGTCTGCGGCTGCATGACAGTTTAGATTGAGCTGCTAACTCAGATTTGGCGCGACCAGAAATTACCCAGTGACTGGACGAAAGGAACCATTATTAAGATCTTCAAAAAAGACGATGCGCTTGTTTGTGGCAACTGGAGAGGTATTAACATAATGTCGATACCTAGTAAACTTATGTCAATTATTATACTACAATGCCTACAGCAGAAACTGAGCCAACATCTTCGTGATGAACAACACGGCTTCTGACCTGGAAGATCATATGCAGGCCTAATTTTCACATTGAGAATGCTGGCTGAAGACTCAAAGGAATAGAATAAAAAGCTGTATCTTCTTTCCATTGACCTAGAAAAGGCCTTTGACTCGGTTGATCGAGAAATCTTATGGAAAAACTTCAAAATATGGAATATACCCCAAGATAGTAGAACTGGTTATCGCCCTGTACAAATAAACACAATGCTGTGTTCGAACAGAAAAACGAAGTTACAAGATACTTCAAAATCATGACTAATGTCAGGCAAGGATGTGTATTATCACCACTTTTATTTACAATAGTTACGGATTACGTACTCAGACAGTCTACAGGCTTTGGATTCTACGTCAACAGCAAGCAACTTGCAGATCTTGACTTTGCAGATGATATAGTACTGCTAGAAGACGCCAAAGATCGATTACAGCTGCTATTTGATGAAATCTCAGAAAAACCCCGAGGGGTCGGATTGTCAATCAACGTCGACAAATCAAAAGTATGTTCATATCGAGCTCCCCCTAGCTCTTCAATGCTCCAATAATAGCTGTTGAACAAATCCAAGAATTTTAATACTTAGGAAGCTAGATAGAAAGTATTGACGATGTAACATTTGAAATCAAGAGAAGGATTGAACAAGCATCAGGTGCCTTCAACAGAATAACACCAATTTGGAGAGTAACAAGTACTCACTTCGTTTAAAATTGCGCCTGTTCAACAGCAATGTGTTGTCTATATTGATGTATGCCAGTGAATGCTGGAAACTCAACCAACAACTTGAGAAATGTATCCTTGGATTCGGAAACATTTGCCTTCGAAGGATCCTCAAAATCAGTTGGCATCAGAAAAATTACCAATAGGGAAATCCGACTAAAAACAAACTACCCCATAGTGACCAAAATTATGAAGAAACGAAGATGGACATATTTGGGTCATGTTCTACGCATGCCTAAAGACAAACTGCCCTCAAGAGTATATCAGTGGCAGCCTGAAGGAAGACGAAGACGAGGCCGACCAAAACATACACTGCAGAGGCAGTATGATCCGGACCTAAAAGAGGCCAACATTTCCCTCACTCCACAATGGGAAGATATCACTACAGCCGCACAGGTTCGTGATGAATGGAGAGGCTTTGTCGACGCCCTATGCGCCATTGAAGGCTCAGGAGGATCTAAGGTCTAAAAAGAGTGTTTTAAGGGGAAACTATTCAAAGCAGACTGTTCTATGAAATCGATCTAAAAATTTGCCCAAAAAGGAGACAAAACAGTGCCCGTGGACTCTCCAAAAGACTTTGGACTCTTAAAACATTTTTTCAACTCGGGAAAGGATAAAACGGACCCTATACTAGGTAGAGTCCCGTGTTCATGTGGAAAATTTTACACTGGCAGGACCCATCAACAACTAGGGGAATGAATGCATGAGCACAAAATTTCGATAGATAAGTCCCTGAGATTTGAAAATAAAAATGACAATTTTGATTCATCTCTGGCCCAGCATATATACAAAAATCCTGACCATTTAGTTCTTTTCAAAGAAGCAATTTTAATATCTACCGTAAATGGCCTACCGCAATCTTTTAAAGAGGCAATTGAGAAAAAAAAACATATAAATATAAATTCGGCTATAAATAGAGACACGGGAGATATTTCCTTAAGCCCAATTTATAACAATTTAATATTAAAAGACTCTATGAATATTTTCGCCCAGTCTAATTTGAGACAACGTGTGTTTGAGACAACCTAGTGAAAACCGAAATTGTAGACAAGCGAAATCTGTTGCAAGGCAAAGGATGCTTATTCAATTTAATTGGTAACTTCTCTTTCATTGAGTTCAAGTTGGTTTTTGTTGTTTGATTCAGTGTCTTTTTTCCTCTCGTACAGTTCACTTAAGAAGGTTAGATTTTGTTGTTGTTTCTTCTTTTTTTCTTTTCCCTCTTTCTTATTTTTTTTTAGCAATGAGGACGACTTTGCGGAGGTCTTAGTCGAAATATTTGCTTGTTTTTCATATTTTGGTACTGGCTGACAAAATCCTCGTTTTTTCACCTATTTGATTTTTTTTTTAATTATTTCCTTTCTTTTTTTCATACTCAAATACTAGCCATTCATTATAGTATTTTAAGGTCAAATAGAAAAGACTCTGATTTAATTTGAACCCTAAAACGTTATTTTTATGAATGTTTAACGTATTAGGGGATTTAGTGGAACTTTTGGAAAAAGATGGGCCTAGTTTCCGACGAACTAGAATATCAGCTCCGACGTTTTTTCACAATGCACTATAAAACCTTTCAAATTCGAATACCTTTAGACCTCAAATTATGCTCTATATCTTAAGAAGTAACCTTTGCCCTTAATTTAGGCAATACTTAGTAGTTTCAGGCTCTACTTCAGATTTAATGCTGTGTAAGCGTATATTATGTTGTGCAAAAGTCATGTCTTGATAATAAATTGATAGACTTTTATAGAAATCCTTTCAGGGCTTAATTAGAGCTTGATTTTACATCCCCATATCTCATTTACCTTCTTCAAACAGTTGCTTTTGATAATTGCGATGAGTTTACAAGAAAAATTTGATGGTTTTACCTTTGGCTAATATCACAGGACTTGTTTAAGTGGGAAGGGTTATTCTCAAAAAACATAACTTAACCAACTAACCTAAAAAATTAGGCATATAGTGTGAAAACCACTCTACAGACTCAATATTTAGTCTGTGAACATAATTGATGAAATAAGAAAATATTAGATTTACCTGGACACCATGGATTAAATATGATAAAGAATGGTCTATCTGCCTTGAAGTTCAATTTCTGGTGAAAACCAATTAGTTTTGTATCAAATTCAATTTCCCATGGTCCAACGATGCACCCCGAACTAGAAGTTATCTGAAATGTTTAAAATGATCATCACTTAAAAAAAACCATTTGTTCACGTTGGAAATGTTAGGATATAGGTAAAATTTAAAACACACTTAAACCAAGTTAAGCAAAGCTACCCACTTGCATCAAAATCTAGAAAAAAGCCAATTTTTTTAGGGTAATTGTCTGGGTTGAATTTTCACCGGAATTGAATTGTCTTGATGATCTTTCCGTGGAAAGGGGAATTTCTTCGTAGAGGCAGAGCCAGATTTCCTGGCATATTTCAAAAAATGATTGGAAATTAGATAAAAAGGAACCTGTTATAATCTATCACCTGGAGACTAAAACCTTCTGGAAGACATCAGGATCAGCCCCGATATTCTGCAGTAGAATTCAATAGCTCTCCCAACTACCAAGACGGGAAGTTGGATAGAGAGATGTATTTGTTCGCGGATATACCCAAGCTGAAAAACTATACTGAGAAGCGAAACCTAATAAATCAGAACACGGTAGCTCTTCGGTACATTTTTGTAGATAGGAGCTTGAAATTTTTGCTATAGGGTTCTCTGATATGCCAAATACGATGGTGTGATTTTCGTTAAGATTCTATGACTTTTAGGGGGTGTTTTCCCCTATTTTCTAAAATAAGGCAAATTTTCTCAGGCTCGTAACTTTTGATGACAAAGACTAAATTTGATGAAACTTATATTTTAGAATCAGCATAAAAACTCGATTCTTTTGATGTATCTTTTAGCATCAAAATTCCGTTTTTTAGAGTTTCGTTTACTATTGAGCCGGGTCGCTCCTTGCTACAGTTCGTTACCACTGTTTGATCTAAAATTCTATATTTTTCTGGTCGTGAAAGTCTCGGATATGTAATTATTTTTCATGTTTCTTTATTTGAAATGATAGTTTCCTTTTTCTTTATTTGCTTCATGATAAAGAGATTATAAATACAAATTACAAATCAATGGCATCTTATCATATAAAAAAAAGCCACTTATTCACGTAGTAAAAAGGCCTAGACCTTGGCTTTAAGATGTGGGGACTATTTGAAATTGATCTTTCTCCAAGCCTTTCTCTAAAAAGTCTCCCTTGGTCAGGGAAAGGTAGGACCTGAGTGAGACATTAAAAATTCAGAATTTGACAGTCAGAAGTTATCCCAGTCGCAAGTAGTTGCAATCTAAACTATTTGTAGCCATGAGAAGCCACAAGCATAGTTGCAAATAGTCGAGGCTGCAAGTTCTTACAATCACAAATAGTCGCAGGCACAAGTAATCAAAGTAACCCTTAGTCAAATTCGTTATCACTAGTAGCGTTAGTTCTAGTCTCAATCGAAAGAAGTTTCAGTCCTTAGTAGTCGTAATTGCAAGTAATCACAATTCCAATTGCATCAAAGTCGCAAATGGCTGTAATTAAATTTTGCGTCATATGTAGTCCCCAGTAGCCTTTGCAAATATTCACAGTCACAAGCAGTCGTAGCCCTACTTGCAAGTAGTCCTAGTAGTAATCTCAAGCAGTTAAAGTTGTAGTTGCAGTCTTGAAAGTTTCTAGTAAATAACTTAGCCGTTCCTAAGGTATAGCAGATGAGCCCTTTTGATAACTTAAAGGCGCATTGGACATTTTAATTCAGTTCTCTATATCCATCAAGACTCTCTGAAGTTTTTGTTCAATATTCACCTCAACACCGATTCGGAGGAATTAGTTATCACTTGCAGTTACTTTTTCAGATGTGTTTATGCTCTTCTTTAGTCCCTGATTCTTTTTTAGTTGGTAACATTACGTCAATTTTGAAACGTGGTAAGGACCCAACTAGTTGCGCTTCGTATAGGCCTATTACGGTTGCTTGTACTTTACAGTAAAGTATTTGAATATGTTTTGCTCCCTGATCTCCTGTCTAATGTAGATTATATGTCTAATCAGTTTGGCTTTAAGCCGTATATAGGATGCCAACATGCTCATCGTGCTATAGTTTCGCTATTACTTGAAGCGCATAAAAATGGTTTTGAGGTTCATTTTTGTGCACTCGATGTTTCAAAAGCTTTTGATTCAATTTGTATTCTTTGGTATTCTTTAATCCAACTTGGTGCAAATGTGTCTATTATATCAACTCTTCGTTTTTGGTATGCTAATTCATATGTTCGACTCAAGTCAGGTGACACCTACGTTGGTAATATCCCCATCCGTTCTGGTCTTAGGCAAGGAGGAGTCTTATCCCCTTATCTTTTTAATGCTTGTCTTTATTCTGTTTTGCCACGTATTAATCCATCATGTTTTTTAGGCCTAACTAATTTTTCGTACATTGCCTATGCAGATGATTTACTTTTGATCAGCCGCACTAAATCTAGCCTAATTAAGTCGACCCAGCTTGTTTCTAAGTCTTTTGAGGAAATCGGCCTCAAACTTAATACTGAAAAATGTGAATATTTAGTTTTTAATTCTAAGCATCAAAGTAGTGATCATGATTGTGGTTATTTTTCAGTTAAGCTCGTTTCTTCGATTCGGTGGCTTGGTATTAGTATTTGTTCATCTTTATCGGCTTTTCGATCCTGTGGGCTAAATGATATTAAAAGTAAACTTAAAAAAGGGTACGCGAAATTTGCCCCGAACCGAGGCAGATTTTCACGAAAGGCTTTATCCAGACTTTATTCTACATATTGCGATCATTCTATATTGTTTCTTTCCGGTTTGCGCCCGTTGTTTAATAATCAAGATTTGCAGGGCATAAGAGTTATGTATTTTCGTTATTGTAAATATTTATTGTATCTGCTGCGTTCTTATAGAAATCAGAAGATTATCAGAAAGTTTTGTGCCACTGATATTATTTTCGTTTATAAAAAACTCTATGCTAGATTAGGTGCTGAGGCCTGTCAACGCTTGGGCCCTTACCACCCTTTGATTAGACTGTATTAATTGTATTGTTTGTGTTATTTCGTTTTTCTTTCCTTAATGTTTTTACTCCGCTTAATTTGTCAAAACAAGCGGGTAACAAATAAATTATTATTATTATAATTAATAATTATTATTATTATATCCTTACTCTTTTTGGAAAAACTCAGGCTCGATCCCTCCTTTTCCAATGATAAACTTTGTTTTTAAACAATGGGTAAATTGCACACTTTAGAGATCATTCCGCGGGGGTTTGGGGGCGCAGAGTCTCGGAGGGCACGTTTGTTAGATTTTTTGACTATTTTGGACAAACTGGCTTATTCAGAATTGTCGTCGATTTAGATGGGGGGTTTTCGCCCTCCGGGCACCAAAAAGGAAAAAAGTAGTCTTTGGCCTCCGTTCACCTTTAAGTATCCCCTTTAGCATATCCTAAAAGTTTAAACTCATTACTCTCATCCTTTCCTTAGTTATTAATGATGTGCTCTTTTGACAACAAGTATGGATTTAGTTGGTTTTTACTTTGTCAAAAATCCCCCTCAACATTTTCAGAAAGTAATGGCAAATACAGAAGTTACAGTTACAAGCAGTGAAGTAGTCACATTCACAATCACAACTAGTCTCAGTTGTGGCTGCAGCATAAGTAGTAGTAGTAGTGGCCTTTAAGGTCTCAGGCCACTTAGTTTCAAAGCTATTATCCGTTAGCCATTCCGAAGTTACTGCAAATACGCCTTTTTGATAGTCTGTTTGCAAATGGTTGATTTGGCTCAAAATCACGCTCAACATTCCTTGAAGTTTCACTTCAATGACCTTAGCCTTTTTGGGCACAATCATGATAAAGCATTTCACTTTCACGATGATACAGCCCTTTATCAACAGATTGCATACTTTAAAACCATTCTCCAGGGGGCTCTGGGAGTCAAGACATTCCCAGAAGCCTAGCTATTAAACCATACAAATATTTTGAACCTTTTCATTTTTGAAATTTTGAGTAGTGTTGAGTAGTGTTTGAGTAGTGTTGGCATTGCGAAGGTGAAAGTGGGGCTTGTTTCCCTCTAATTATTTTTCAAAAGCCATCTCAATATGCGCTGAAATCTGTTATTGAGCTCCCTCTCCCGTCCCTGACATATTGCTTATACACCTTTTTGAAAACCAGCATGCAAAAATGGGTTTTCATTTATTCTAATATTTCTCTTAATATTTTTTTTAATTTGTTGCAAATAGACGTGATTGCAGTTGATAGTAGTTTCGACCAAAGTCGTGAGTACTCGCAGTCAAATTCGTAAGTAACTGCAGTCACAGTCGCCAATAGTATGGGGCGAAGTCAAAATTGGTTACAGTTGAAAGTAGTCGCAGACAAAAGCAGTAGTAATTGCAGTTACATTAGCAGCAGCAGTCGTGCTGGCTCTTAAAGTTTCAAGTTGATTTATTCATAGTGGTAATGATTAGCTTCGGTGGAGATCTTTAGATTAGCCTCACCTAGATGTGTACAGGGAATAGGTAATATTACTTCAAAGTATTAAAGCCCAATAATTAGGAATATTTTTCTTTACTTGTGTCAATGTTTTTTGTTTTTATATACGGCTTTATGAGCTTTAAAATTCACATGCATGCACATACACGCACACAATCGACAAACAGCTCACATTTGAATGGAGACAAGTTGGATCTTGAGGCAGGTCATATTCCTAGCTAATGTGGCGAGTGTAGGCTACGCGGCTGAGAACAAACATCCTCTCCCCGTCTTCATCCTCCAACAGAGATGTCCCTAAGTGCTCCTTAAAGCAGTGGAATAGTGAACTCCCCTGCTAACTGCCTAAATCCAGTTCAAAGCTTGCTAACACACTATGGTGACCAAAGACCTGGGGAACCACCGGTTAACTGAATTCCCACAAAACATCACGAAAAAATTGGACCAACAGAGATCAAACTATGCTGCGGTGTTCCCGGTGTCCCCTTAGCAACGTGCCAAGGAAACCAGCGACCTTGGTGGAAAATTTATGTTATATGGTTGTGAGATCTGGCCCCTCAAGGTGGAGGAAGAGCTTCAGTTTGACATTTTTGGCCAAAAATGTCAACGGGCTATTAGAAATATACGTCCGGCACAAAGAATCAGCAACCAAGAGCTGACAAAAGCATGTGGACAAAAGCATGACTTTTCCACCATGATAAAGAACAGATATCTCAAGTGGCTAGATCACGTAATGAAGCGCCCAAAAAACCCTGACACCCCAAATACTAGTAACAGACCCCGATTCATCATGGAATAAAAAACCAGATGGTCAGATGAATTCTTGGCTAACGTCGTCAAAAAGGATGTGGAACACCTTGGGGAATTCCAAAAGCAAGGTCAGAAGTAGGACCAGGCGTGGCTGAAATCTCTTTGACCACTCACAGATGACTGAACCTAATGGAAGAATTTGGTCCAGCAGCTTCTTGATGTCTAGTTGGGCTGAATTGCCTGTGTCTCGTCTTAAGTAAGTAAGTATTTGGGCAGTGCGGTAGTCTTAATAAATAAAGGATTATACCTTTAATTTATCCATACGTCTTCTATTGTATAACCATTTTAATAGCTAGTTTTCCATATAATTTCAAGTCTCTCATGACTATTGACTCAAAAAGTAATCTGCGAAAACATAATTCTTCATATCCAATAATTACTTTTGATTTAAACTTTACTCCCCTTCCCCTTTTTAGTCTTTTAGTCTTACTTCCCCTTTTAGTCTTTTTCAACAGCTGGCTCCCTTCCAGCTATTTATTGCCGCCCCATCAAATTTTATCCCGATTCTAGTTCGTTTACAATCTGGAATTGTTTGACGTTTTTAATAAAAAGTTGAAAAATACCTATTTATTTCACAATTTTTAGTGTTTGATTGGTTTTTAATGCGTTTTACTTTGTTTCTGTCTTATTTTCAGTTAGGGCTTAAATTTAAAATTTAAATTCATCCTTGGTTGTTACTTTTTTTCTTTTAGTGTGTTTTACTGGTGCTTCTTTCAGTTTTTCTTAATTTGGGTAAAATTTGACAAGTAAATTTCATGCTTAGCTTTGTAATAGATAATTTCTCATCATTTAAGAAGCTTGTCAAGCCATTTTAGGGGACTGGGGGTGCAGCCTATTTTTTCCAAAATGAAGCCTGATTTAATCATTTTAAATTCCGAAGCAAAAATTTATCCTTTTCAACTTTTCCTGTTGCTTTTTAAGGACCTAATCACATCAGCTTCTGAACATTTTACACATAGAAAAAGATTTTGGGACAAAAGTGCAAAAGAAAAAAAAACATGAAAGGAGTACAATTAATGTCATATAGGTTCTATAATACTTAAAATAGACACGTACGCCATCCTACAGGCGAAGGAAATTTTTGTCAAAATTTGAAATTTTTCTGAAAATCTGAATTTTTTCTCTTCGTATTTTTTAATAATACTTCCGTGCATTTATGCATTTATGTTATATTTTTAAAGAAATTACCTCTACCGGTAACTTAACATTTTGTTGAAAATTACGTTATGTTACTCCCGTGAGAAGAAAGGCAAAAAGCAAGATTTTGATGGTATCCACCCCATACCCCATACTCCTGTTTTCTCCAAATTGTATGAAAGCTTTAAACTAAGGGGCTAAAAGTAGAGACAATCCCAAATTTTGAACGTCGGCAATTTCGAAGCTTCATCCACCATCTTTCATGCTCGCCTTATGGATACAACATGTAGCACACTTGAACAAGAGCTAAGAGCTCATATGACACTTGTGACGAGGCTGGAAGAGCCAAGATCTCATATGGTATGAGCTCTAGCGAAATTCTAAGAATCAATAGATTGATTTAAAAGGAAAATCAGAGGCTTATTGCTGGTTGGGATCTAACATAAGAGCTCAAGGGCCTTCTAAATATCAAAATTCATTCAGATCTGATCACCCACTCGTAAGTTAAAAATACATTACTTTTCTACTTTTTCCTCTCCCTTCATCTCCCCAGATGGTCGAATCGGGAAAAACAACCTTATCAAGTCAATTTGTGCAGCTCCCTGACACACCTACCAGTTTTGACCGTCCTAACACGTCCAAAAGCACCAAACTCGCCAAAGCCTTGAACCCCACCCCCTAAATCCCCTAAAAATATCAGATCCAGTACGTTTACGTCAACCACGTATCTATGACATTTGCTTATTCTACCCACCAAGTCTCATCCCGATATCTCCACTCTAAGTGTTTTCCAAGATTTCCAATTTCCCCCTCCAAGTCCCCCCCCCAATGTCAACAAATCTGGTCAGGATTTGAAATAAGAGCTCTGAGACATGAGTTCCTTCTAAATATCAAATCTTATTAAGACCCGGTCATTTGTTCTTAAGATAAAAATACCTCAATATTTCTAACTTTTCCAAAGTAACACCCCCCAGCTCCCCCAAAGAGAACAGATCCATTTAGATTATGTCAATCATGTATCTATAACTTGTGCTTATTCTTACCAAGTTTCATCCCGGTCTCTCCACTCTAAGCGTTTTCCAAGATTTTCGGTTTCCAAGATTTCTGTTTCCCCCATCCATCTCCCTATGTCCCCGCATCCGATTCAAATTGAAAATGGAGCATCTGAGACATAAAATCCTTCTATATATCAAATTTCATTAAGATCCAATCACCCATTTTTAATATAAAGATACCTCAATTTTCACGTTTTCCAAGAATTCCGGTTTCCCCCCTCCAACTCTGCCCAATGTCAGCTGATCTGGTTGGGATTTAAAACAAGAGCTCTAAAGCACAGCATCCTTCTAAATGTCAAATTTCATTAAGATCTGATCACCCGTTCATAAGTTACAAATACCTCATTTTTTTCTTCTTTTTTTCAAATTACTCCCCCCCCCCATTCCACTAAAGAGAGCGAATCTAGTTCGGTTATGTCAGTAACGTATTTTGGACTTGTCTTTCTTTTTCCCACCAAGTTTCATCCTGATCTCTCTGCTTTAAGTGTTTTCCAAGATTTCCAGCCCCCCCCCTCAATGATGCTGGATCCAGTCGGGATTTAAAATAAGAGATCTGAGTTACGAGATCCTTCTAAATGTAAATTTCATTAAGATCCAATCACTCCTTCATAAGTCAAAAATACCTCATTTTTCTGATTTTTCAGAATTAGGCCTCCCCTTAACTCCCCCAATGTCACCGGATCTGGTCAGGATTTAAAATAAGAGCTCTGAGACACAATATCTTGTCAAACATCAAATTTTATTATGATCTGATCATCCGTTCGTAAGTTAAAAATACCTCATTTTCTCTAATTTTTCCAATTTAACTTGGTAGATACCAAGGGACATAAAAACCTAATATTGTTGTCTGACTCAATATTTTAGCTGTAGACTTGTGCAAAGTTTTGATTCCATCAACCAAAACACGTTAGTAGAAAACATTTTTTTTATGAATTGTAAGTTGAGACAATGATAATTATAATAAATGCATCTTTCTTCTCTAATTGAAGCCAAGTCGTTATATCTGTATGTGTATTGTCGTAATATGCCAAGTCGAATATATATATATATATATATATATATATATATATATATATATATATATATATATATATATATATATATATATATATATATATATATATATATATATATATATTCTGATCCCCTTCCAATATAAAAGGACGTACCCCTGGGAATCTCTTTAGGCCCAATTTTGTTTTTTGCAATATTAAACAGCCTTGGTGTCAATTTCTTCGATGGATAAAAATTTTTGATGATCTAACTGTCTTAGAGACATGTCTCAGAAATTTAGAAGTGGCCCAATGGATATCTTGAAACAGCTATCAGAAGAAGTCATTCTCAACGATATGACTGCCAACCTTTTAGAGTGTAGTAATGTTGACATTTAACTTCTTCAACATTTCCCTTTGTTTATTTGCCTATACTCCCCCCCCCCCAAAAAAAAAAAAAAATTTCATTATCTTTTGTGACTTAAAATGAGATTTCCTGATTAGGGATATATTAAAACATGCATGTGCCACTTTTCTCTCCATAGCTCCTTAAAGTACTTAAATGTACTAAATCCCATTGGATATTGCTCTCATTTGCATGCCCAGTAATCGAATATGTAACTCCTGTTTGCCCTCATGCTCTTTTTGATGAACTACACACTTCGTGGTAACGAACTATAAGTAAGGAGCAACTCGGCTCAATAGTAGCCGAAAATCTAAAAAATGGAATTTTAATATCAACAGATACATCAAAAGAATCAGCTTAGTGTGCTGATTCCATTAAGTTTAGTGTTACCCATCAAAAGTTACGAACCTGAGAAAACTTGCTGGATTTTTGAAATAGGGAGAAACACCCCTTAAAATTAAAGTAATCTTAGTGAAAATTATACCATCAGATTCAGCAAGCAAAAGAACCTGTAAAAGTTTCAAGTTCCTATATGCATAAATGTGGACTTTGGCTATTTTTGCCAGAAGACAGATCACTGACGTGTGTTTATTTTTTTTTCAGGGGGGATTGTGTCAAAATAATGGTCCTGGATAATCGGAAGTGGGTGCATCGAACGATAATTAAAAGTTTTAGTGCCCTTTTTAAGCGACCAAAAGATTGGAGGGTAACTGGGACCCTTCCCACGCCCATTTTTCCCTCAAAAATTGTCTGATAAAAATTTTGAGATAGCTGTTTGGTTTAGCATAGTTGAAAGATACAATAATTGTGTCTTTAGGTGTAAAATGACCCCCAAAGTCAGTTAGGCCAGTAAGTTACGAAATTCACCCATTGTTTACACATAGCATTTGTTATTGGGAAGTATACAGACATTTTTCTTTTTTTGGGGGAGCGTGTGTGCTTGTGGTGAATTTCTATAATGAGGATCTCCTTTTGGGAAGAAAATTTCTGGGAGGCGAATATTCCAGGGGAAATGTTACACCGAGAGGATTCGACAGAATTACTATACGAAATTCTTTTTATTTGTCTTACATTCTCTTTGCTATGTTTTTCTTGTGGAGGTGTTCCTGGGGTATTATTCAGGGGTGTGTTTTATTTCTGGGAAATAATTTCCGCAGAAGGGGGTATTTCTGGAGTCAACCAGAAACTGACTCGAGATTAAACTCTTATTCAAATGATGTGGAAAATTTTTCAGGCTGAATTTTCTGCAAGAAATTTTACAGGGAGGAAGGATTCTCAGCGAGGATGGAACTACATATATATATATATATATATATATATATATATATATATATATATATATATATATATATATATATATATATATATATATATATATATATATATATATATATATATATATATATATATATATATATATATATATATATATATATATATATATGTTCTAATTCTAATTGATAATGTCTTAAAATGTTCTCAAAATGTCTTGATATGGTGGCTAGAAGCCTTCTAGTTTTTTTGGTCACTTGAAATGATAGCTAGAACTTTTATAAAATTTTCGAGTGAACGATCTCCGAATCTTCTAGGACTGTTGGTTCTATACGGTTACCACTTGGAAAAAAAAAAACAACAAAAAAAGCAAACAAATAAATACAAATTCATGATTTTTCTTCTGCCAAAAAAAATCCACATTTTTATAATAAGAGCTTTAAACTTCTCTGATATGGTGGATCGAGTGTGCAATTTACATTAAGATCAATTAATGTTTTGGGGGTATTTCCCTCCTTTTCAAAAATCCAGTAAGTCTTCTCAGGCTTATAGCTTTTGACGGGAAACATTGAACTAGAAGAATTTAAATATTTTGAATTAGTATAAAAAGCCGATTCTTTTGTAGTAATAATTAGTATTGAATACTTTTTCTCCGAAGATTCCATTTTCCAGGGCTTCGATTGCTATTGGGCCAAGTCGCTCCTTACTTAGAGTTTGTTGCCAAAAACTGTTTGATATCACCTTCGAAGGACTGATACGAAGAGCGTTGATTTATCATTAATATTTTTTTAAATTTATTTTGTCTTTCAAAAGCGTAGTCTTGGCATGCTATAAATTTGGCACAGTTTCTAAAAGACTAATAATGCATTACAAATGATTTAATATTTGCGAACGGAAATTTGAACAAAAAATTATGCTGACTAGAGCCATGTGCAAACGAAGTTCTGTCAACACTGCTGTGATCTGACTCTTTTTTAATTTTTTTAAAGGTGCTCTGTTATATCCAAAAGGATTTTTTTTCAACTTAGTGTTTAATTTAAATTAAGAATTATTGTAAGGCATAACATATATTTATTGTGAAAATACTGTATTTCTGTCCATTGACAATGGAATAGGCCTTTTTAATTCGAAAGTTATTGGTATTAGGAAACAGGCAAAATAATATTACAAAACGCGTCTTCGAATAAAAAAGACAATTTATACGGAAAAAATAGCATTTATAACGGAAATTATGAAGACTTTCGATAATTCAGAAAACCATGTGCCTGAACGCAACTCCAGACCCCCCCCCCCCTGTACGTGTTTTTCTTTGTATGTGTATATTGAGGCCCTCAGTCACAATGTTGTGATACATCCCTTTTAACTACTTACTCCTGTCTAGTTGACTTGAGTCATTTTTATGCCCCATTAAGTTTTAAAAGAAATAAACCTTAAGGACTACGATTTCTAAACACGTCCTATTCCCCGTGTTTTCTTTTGTTAAAAAGAGTTTTTAGGAAAACGGTTGATAAAACACAATAGAAGAGAAAAAATTATGTATGTGAGAAATTAGAAAGGTAGCTATGGAATGCCGAGTAAGAGGTAAGATAGACAGGTGGTTAATTAAAGGAAATTATAGTGAAATAGTTATTAAATAGATTACAACAGAGCAGGGAACCTTAGATGAAAAAGGCAAAATAGATGTAATTGATTTTTTATTTTTTTTTCAGGGAGAAGTGTTCAAAATGAATAAATTTTTGTAAAATATTTTTTTTATATAATATATTATTTTGGGTAAAAAGAAAGACATGTTTTCTAAGAAGTGGACAGAAACAGAATTCAAGAGAGATAGCAAACATATGAAATATTGTTAACGATTTACAGCTTACTCATCTTTTTCTGGAAGTAATAAATGCAAATGATGTGCTAAATGAAATATTGTAAGTCCATTGGAACTTCTTCGTTTTTTGACTTTCTATTATGGGTCAGAGAAAGCTCGCAGCTTAGAAGTAAAGAAATTAGTAAATTAATTGTTTTAGATTAAAGTAGCCCTAACAAAAGATTTGAGCAATTTGCAATGGCAGCTAGCCAAAAAAAATTATATTCTAGCAGCTGCAAATTAGTCTGTAAGAACTATTTAGTTGTCCTGTTATGTTTCACAAATGACGTTGCGTTTTTCAAACAGTTCGTGGTAACGAACTGTACTAAGGAGCGACCCGGCTCAGTAGTAACCAAAACTCTAAAAAATGAAATATTGATGCTAATAGTTACATCAAAAGAAGCGCATTTTAACGCTGACTTTAAATATATAAGTTTCATCAAGATCAGTTTTACCCGTCAAAAGTTACAAGCCTGAGAAAATTTGCCTCATTTTAGAAAATAGGGAGAAATACCCCCCAAAGGTCATACGATCTTAACGAAAATCACACCATCAGATTCAGCGTATCAGAGAACCTTATTGTAAAAGTTTCAAGCCCCTATCCACAAAAATGTGGAATTTTGCATTTTTTGCCAGAAGACAAATCACAGATGCGTGTTTATTTTTTTTTTTTTTTGTTGTTGTTTTTTTTCCTAGGGGTGATCGTATCGACTCAGTGGTCCTAGAATGTCGCGAAAGGGCTCATTCTGACGGAAATTAAAAGTTCTATTCCCATTTGGTTAGTGACCAAAAAAATTGGAGGACATCTAGGCCCCCTCCCACGCTCATTTCTTCACCAAAGTCACCGGATCAAAATTCTGAGATATCCATTTTATTCACCATAGTTGAAAAACCTAATAACTATGTTTTTTGGGACGACTTACTCCCCCGCAGTCCCCGTGGGAGGGGCTGCAAGTTACAAACTTTGACCTGTGTTTACATATAGTAATGGCTACTGGGAAGTGTTGAGACGTTTTCAGGGGGATTTTTTGGTTCGGGGGGAGAGTTGGGGGGGGGGGGGGTACGTAGAAGGATCTTTCCATGGAGGAACTTCCCATGGGGGAAGAGAATTTCAATGGAGGGGGCGCAGGATTTTCTAGCGTTATTTAAAAAAAAACAATGAAAAACTAAATGTGAAAAGTTTCTTTCTAAAGTGAGGAGCAGCATTAAAACTTAAAACGAACAGAAATTGTTACGCATATGAGGGGTTTACCTCCTTGTAATACCTCGCTCTTTACGCTAAAGTATTTTTAGTAATTTCAACTATTAATTCTACGGCCTTTGTGATTCAGGGGCCATTCTTAAGGAATTGGGACAAAATTTAAGCTTTAGTGTAAAGAGCGAGTTATCGAAGAGGGGTGAGCCCCCTCATAAACGCAATAAAAAAATACGAAAATAGAAGTTTGCTACGTAAGTTAATTCGTAAGTTACGTATATTTTTTACTTATGAAAACGTTTGTAAAAAATTAAAAGTTATAGTTGCCTTTTCAAGTAATCAAAAAATTGGAGGGCAACTAGGCCTCTCTCTTGCTCCTTTTTTCTCAAAATCTTCCGATTAAAACTATGAAAAAGCCATTTAGCCCAAAAAAATTAATATGCAAATTTCGTTTTAATTATTTATGCGCGGAGAGCCAAGATCAAAAAATGCATTAATTCAAAAACATCCAGAAATTAAACAAAAAAAAAAACAAGTTTTTTTAAACGAAACTAAGGACCGACATTAAAACTTAAAACGAACAGAAATTACTCCGTATACGAAAGGGGCTTTTCCTCCTCAACGCCCTTTTCTTTACGTTAAAGTTTTTTACTGTTTTAAAATGTAGAGTTAAGAGAAAGAGTCAAACTTTAGCGTAAAAAGCGGGGCGTTGAGGAGGAAAAGCCCCTTTCATATACGGAGTGTATTCTGTTCGTTTTAAGTTTTAATGTCGCTCCTTACTTTCATTTAAAAAACTTGTTTTTTTTTTTGTTTAATTTCTGAACGTTCTGGACGTATTTCTGGAGTAATTTCTGTTCGTTTTAAGTTATAATGTCGCTCCTTACTTTCATTTAAAAAGACTTGTTTTTTTTTTAATTTGGTCAGAGACGAAAGAAAATAATATGTAAATATAGCACATTCCTCTTTTTGATGCCAACCCTGCTTATTAGTATTTATTATACATACAAATTTCCCTATGTAAAGCGGCTGTCTTTACAGAAGTTGGAAAAACAATTTTATTCGACTGAAAGTAAGGAGCAACATTGAAATTTACAACAGGCAGAAATTATTCTGACTGAGAAAATATCATAGAAAACTAGGGGGACTGTCCCTTTCTCAACCCTCACTGTTTTCACTAAAGTTATTTGAAAATAATTTTTATACAAATTTAAAAACTCCTGATTTACAGTAGTCTTTCTTTAAAAATGTTGACAAAAAGTTAAACTTAAGCGCAAGGATTAAGGGTCAAGGAAGGGGCAGCCCCCTTCATATGTGGCTTATAAATTCTTACAAGTTTAATGCTATGTATCAAAGGATACGAGCCTAAGAAAATTTGCCTGATTTTCAAAAAAGGAGAAAAAGTACTCTTAAGAGTTAATCGATCTGAACTAAAAACACACCATAATATTGAGCTTATCAGAGAACCCTATTCTAGTTTTGTTAAGCTTCTATCGATAAAAATTTGACATTTTTCATTGTTTGCCAGAAGAAATCTCACAAAGATTTATTTCCTTGTTTTTTTTTTGTTTTTTTTTGTTTTTGTTTTCCCATGGGTGATCTGATAATATCGAACAATTGGAACTAGAAGATCAGGAGAGGGTTCATTCGAATAAAGCTCTGATGTCTTTTTTAAAAACCAAAAAGATTTTTTCACCAGAGAAGGTTTTATTCACCATTTATGATACCAAACTACGATTTTGCCCCAAAGAGGGCCAAGCTACGTTCAATTTAAAATTCTATGATAGATAATCCGTTTAAGAGTATAAAAAAATTCAATGAGCTTCCAAATTAGAAAGGAAGTGAAAAAATACGTTAGTGCATTCGTTCCTGAAAAGTCCCTTGGTGTATTTATGATAAATGGTTGATCCGGACATGTATTCGTTTAACCAGCAGCGAAGGAGCCGCGACAAAGGGAAATAACTAGAAAATAGATAACTGGCTTTAAAAGAGGTAATTCCTCTTTCGAAAGGCAAAAATTTGTATCTGTAGAATTAAAAGAAAGAAAGATTGAGTATATTTTATTCTGGGGAATTTTTTTTAGCATTTAATTTTTTGTATAATGTTTCATCTTTGATTTTTTCCTGAGTCTGGATCAAATTTTCAGTAGGGGATCCCCCCCCCAGGCCACTCATCGCGTCCCCAGGTGGTGGATAAGAAAAATGTTGCATATATGCCAGAAATCTCTAAACAGGGAAATCTCTGGAGAGGGCCCATTGGTGTTTGGATGTGTTTCGCCAAAATCCAGCCAAAAATCTTCTCCCATGAATGGGATGAATTGTTGGAGTGGAGATCAACAGCAGGGCACATTATTGGCATTAGATGTGGCCGGTCCCTCCTAGGAATGGAGAGGAGGGGCTCATATCAGCCTGGGTTCTGAGGAAACCCCACTGGGTTTTTGTTTGGAGGAAAACTAGCTGCTTGCTAGTTTAGTGAGGTAGTGAGGTAGCAATGAGAGTTGAACTGTAGGATGGCTACCAACGAGCAGTCAATTGTTTTACCATCTCGGCCATGCTTGCCTATAAAGAGATTTTTTACAGTATTTTTGTGTTTCATTTAATATATAGAATCACCAAAAATGTTGCAGGCTTCCAAAATTGAACCTGAGTCCTTTCTCTTCTGAGTCAAGAGCTCTTAACCATTTGTACTATCGGAGACTTATTAAAAGTTAGACGGATATTATTTTGTTACATAGATTATTTCAGACTCAGAAAAATTGTCTAATAAAATCATCAAATAATAATTCGAGAAACTTTTGAGCGAAATGAAAATGGAAAATAAATATAATCGAACTATTAGGATAAAAGATTTGGATACTGGAACGGAATATGTAATTAAAGCAACGGAATGTGTAAAAAATAAATATGAAAATAAACTCGTTATTACTATTAATTTTGAAGGTGAAGCAGTTGATATCTTTGCACCCAAACGATTCCATTTTAAAGAAGCTGATTTTGAAAAGAAACTTAAAAAATAGATAAATGTATGATTTTAAAGTTTATTGAAAGCAAAGAGAAAGATTATAATAACTATCTAGATATTGATATCGAAATATCCACTAAATATTAAATCACGTTAAATAATTACTTTTTATCAGTAAAATATGTGAAGTATTGAATAGAGTAAAACATGCATCAGATTCTTATTTCAAAAGACCTATTTTGGTCTTAAGGCTCATGATGTGAAATTGTCAGATGCTGGAAATTTTCATTTAAAATGGTGTGAAATAAATTGTAAATAGGGTAAATTGATTGGGTGATCTGGGTGGGGCAGAATTTGCAATTACTATACTACTCTTTTCCTGGATACGTACTCTAAATTTACAAGTCATGTCTTGACTAGTGAAGGTCTCTGACAGCTACCGAACGTCTATTGGGTCCTTCAAAGACGCATCCTGTCCTCAGAACTGTTTAACCTCTTCCTCACAGCAGTTTTATCCCTGGTGGAAGTAACCTGTGGTGCACATATAGGGGATATCCTGACAGACAAGATAGCTTTTGCTGATGACACTGTCATAATGACTGAAATGCCTGAGGACCTACAAGTCGTCGCTAACGATGTTCTTACGGTGACTAGCTCTTTTGGAATGATCATTAATACATCCAAAACCAAGGCTATGTACTGCCGACGAAGGCCGCACGATAACATTAATTAAGCCAGAAATTTAACAGGGGGAGCATTCAATGAGTCAAAGAATTTCACTACTTTGGCAGTAACGTCACCAAGGACATGAACCACTTAAACGACATAAAAAAGGATCGCCCTCGTGATACCAGTTTCAAAGCTCTTTTCGCCCTTATGGCGAAGCAAGGATTTATCTTTCCGATTTAAGACATGACTTTTTGATAAGTTGATTATCCCTATCATCTGAACCCACTCCTTTGGATGTTATATTTAGAGGACCATTGTTGACTCGCAGTGTTTGAAGCTAACCGTCTTTGTCGCATTCCTGGTGTTACCTACCTTGAGCGAATATTAACCATGGAACTCCATAAGCGCCTTAAAATCAAATCAACAATCTTCACAAAGAGCCAACTCCTGAAACTTAGTTGGCTAGCTCACGAGAAGAAATGAGTCAGTCCCGTCCCTCAAAAATCATATTTGTAGCCCACATCCATGGTTCTCACCCTTTTGATTACACCTTAATGAGGTAGAAGGAAAATTTTGCGCGTCATCCTTTCTTCGAACATTTTTGCCTGGGAGAAGACTCTGAGGCACAGAGAAGACATGTTCACGCCACAAAAAGAAAGAGAACTCCAGACAATCTCCAAGGATGGACGGGACTTAAATCAAGCAAATCAGAATATTTCTCCACGAGTGCATCTTCAAATCCAATGTCATTGACGAAAGATCCCAAGGGCTGATTGAAAGGGTAATGTGGACAAACTCTTGTTTTACATTTGCCTTGCCTTAATGTGGATCGATAAAAATTAAGGAATTTTGAGTTCTTAGACTGACCGAAGTTAGCAAAAATAGGTAAACCCCGCACAATATCATGTTCTGTGTAAGTCCCTTCCCCACTTCACCAACCCGATGCAACCTAAATCCTTCAGAGCTTGGACACATTCGTTTGCTTCACTTCTACACCTAACTGAAATTAAACGGAAATGCTACCTAGCAATGTGATTTCATTGTACTGGCGTCAACCTCGTAACTTGGTTGATAAGAAATTATGGATTTTAAAGCCAACAAAGAACTAGCTAACTATAAAGTGTACGAGCTGACAACTAGCTTTTGATATTTGCACATCTAACCAGCTACAGTTGGTTTGTTATCAAACAGTTCGTGGTAACGAACTGTAGTAAGGAGCGACCCGGCTCAATAGTAACCAAAACTCTAAAAAATCGAATTTTGATATCAATAGCTACATCAAAAGAATCGCATTTTAATGCTGATTTCAAATATATAAGTTTCATCAAGTTTAGTCTTACCCATAAAAAGTTACGAGCCTGAGAAAATTTGCCTTATTTAGGAAAATAGGGGGAAACACCCCCTAAAAGTAGTAGGATCTTGACGAAAATGACACCATCAGATTCAGCGTATCAGAGAACCCTACTGTAGAAGTTTCAAGCTCCTATCTACAAAAATGTGGAATTTTGTATTTTTTTGCCAGAAGAAAAATCACGGGTGCGTGTTTATTTGTGTTTTGTTTTTTTTTTTTTTCCCAGGGGTCATCGTATCGACCAAGTGGACCTAGAATGTCGCAAAAGGGCTCATTCTAACGGAAAGTAAAAGTTCTAATGCCCTTTTTAAGTGACCAAAAAAATTGGAGGGCATCTAGGTCCCCTCCCACGCTCATTTTTTTCTCAAAGTCAACGGATCAAAATTTTGAGATAGCCATTTTGTTCAGCATAGTCGAAAACCATAATAACTATGTCTTATGACTTACTCCCCCACAATTCCCTGGGGGAGGGGCTGCAAGTTACAAACTTTGACCAGTGTTTACATATAGTAATGGTTATTGGGAAGTGTACAGACGTTTTCAGGGGGATTTTATTTTGTTTGGGAGTGGGGCTGAGGAGAGGGGGCTATGTTGGAGGATCTTTCCTTGGAGGAATCTGTCATGGGGGATGAAAAATTCAATGAAAAGGGCGCAGGATTCCCTAGCATTACTATAAGAAAACAATGAAAAATAAACATGAAAACTTTTTTTCAAATGAAAGGAAGAAGTAGCATTGAAACTTAAAACGAACAGAGATTATTACGCATATGAGGGGTTCTAAAAATGCTTTAGCATAAAGAGCGAGGTATTTAGGAGGAGATAAATACCTTGCTCTTTATGCTAAAGTATTTTTAGTAATTTCAACTATTTATTCTACGGCCTTTCTGATTCAGGGGTCATTCTTAAAGAATTGGGAGAAAACTTACGATTTAGTGTAAAGAGCGAGGTATTAACGAGGGTACAAACCCCCTTGTATACATAATAAAAATATAAGGTTATGAAAGTTTGTTACGTAAGTTAATTCTTAAGTTACGTATATTTTTTACTAATAAAAACGTTCGTTAAAAATTAAAAGTTCTAGTAGCCTTTTTATGTAACCAAAAAATTGGAGGGCAACTAGGCCTCCTTCTCCACCCCTTATTTCTCAAAATCGTCTGATCAAAACTAAGAGAAAGCCATTTAGCCAAAAAAGAATTAATATACAAATTTCATTTTAATAATTTATGTGCGGAGAGCCAAAACCAAACATGCATTAATTCAAAAACGTTCAGAAATTAAATATAAAAAAAAACTGATTTTTTTTTAGCTAAAAGTAAGGAGCGACATTAAAACTTAAAACGAACAGAAATTACTCCGTATATGAAATGGGTTGTCCCCTCCGCAATCCCTCGCTCTTTACGCTAAAGCTTTTAATTGTTTTAAAAAGAAGAGTTGAGAGAAAGAGTCAAACTTTAGCGTAAAGAGCGGGGTATTGATGAGGAAGCAGCCCCTTTCATATACGAAGTAATTTCTGTTCGTTTTAAGTTTGACTCTTTGCCACAATCCTACTTTTTAAAACAATTAAAAGCTTTAGCGTAAAGAGCGAGGGATTGCGGAGGGGACAACCCATTTCATATACGGAGTAATTTCTGTTCGTTTTAAGTTTTAATGTCGCTCCTTACTTTTAGCTAAAAAAAATCAGTTTTTTTTTTATTTAATAAAAGGTAAGGATTCAAGTACCTTGTAGGTGTTTATTCTCCAAGAGTGTCAAACTTCGTATGAGAAAACTTAAGGGCATAAGTTTTTCAATCTGAAATATTAGCGTTCTCAATTGGGTGAATGTGCAGATTATATTTTCTCTGATAAAAACCACTATTTAATATTCAGCAGATGGGATATAAAACTTTACAGATAATGTCCAGTAGAATCAGAACATAACAACTAACTTCTTAAGGTATATTCCAGGTCTTTTGGTTGGGGATCTACTGTTCACGGTGGAATAATTTACAGCTTAACGTCTAATTATTTTAATTTAGATAAATTATCGTCTGCTTTTTAAAGCCTTATTAACATGCATAAAACTTAAGAGTTTTCTTCTTCAAATCACTAAGATAGCTCGAATTTTTATCAAAAACAATACTAGTAAAAATGGCTGTGCCCAAGTTGCTCTTTCAGACATATCTCTTTACTAAGACTTAAGCAAGCCTTATGAATATTGCAACCACTGAACAGACCAGTCGATTAGTTGCTAACTCTTGAATTGCAGCTGAGGAATGAGGAATTGAAGCTCTGAGCAAGTATGCCAAAGTAGATGAAGAAGAGTTAAAATAACCTCAGCAAATACTGCTTCAATTTATTCTGGATCAAAAAACAATGTCGTTGGACAAAGCTCAGTTGATTTATAACTATTGACAGTGAAGAGAATCCTGGGTGGGATATATTCCAGCACTAACAGCGGTATAGAGCAGCTCAAATTATATTTCAGGTTTGAACCTTGTTTTCTAATGCAAACGTCCTAACGGTTTGGAAACACATCAAACATTTAAAAAAACGGCAACACGGCATGCTCACTCTATAATCAAGATGGCTTAACAGTCCAGGCTTTAGCTTTTGAAACATAATATCCATTATACTGATTAAGGCCCACTTTTCCATTTTAGCAAATAAATGAAGGCTTTATTAAATGCCATAGAAACACCTGCAAAAACGGTAAATTATTTGGACAGTTTATATCCCCTTAATAGGTCCCATGATAGCCCAACCTTAGGGCACTTTCCTTAAGACCGAAAAGAAGGGAGATTCCCCCACTGCTTTTCGATCTACATAACCAATATCATAACTGAGATTATTGTCAAATATAGTAATAGATGGCGACATGTTTTCTCTTCAAGCAAGACTCTTTATAGCTTCTAAGCAGTTTTTTCCGATAAATCTATGAAATTTTAGTCTGGTGTTCAGGAATCAAACATGAGACCTGACATTTCATATGGTAAAAGAACGACGCTTTAGTAAACTGATACAACAAGTCATTGCTGCTATTATGGTCTAAGAAATATATTCTAGACAGTAAACACATTGTCTTTGGGCATTAAACACTTGGTGTTAAGCGTCAATATATAGTAACAAGTTAATTGCGTAATTGATTTCCCGATTATATTATATTTGGTAAATAATATCAGTGAATTGTTTCCGTCTGCCATTTTTGGTATCATTTAGAGAATAAATATAGCACAATGACTTGAGATGTTTGCTAGACAGACATATTCTTTTGGGGGTCAATAACACTTGCTTCGGTCCCAAAAATTTTAATCACTGGAGTCTACGAGGTGTCTTTTTTGTCATGTAATGGTCCTGAGCACTCTGATTCTCCATTGCTGGGCTCTTGCATGATGTTGGGTCCTGATAGACGCCTCTAGGGTCCAATGCACTCCTTCATAGTTTTTCTCCCCACCCGACTATTTTGTTGAAATTAGAAAGAAATTTGTTGAGGACTTTTTCGGAACTTCGATTTTTTTTTTACTTTGAATTTTTTTGGGAACAATGTTTTTTTCAAAGTTGAAAAATGTTTCAACTTTTTTCATGACTTAAAATATATATTATCTTTAGTGTATGGGTTTGGGATTTTTTTGTGGCTTTCCCCATGGTACTTTGTGCCTGGTCATCAACAGTTGCTGCTTTATTGTGTTTTCGATCAATACTGATTTTGCAGTGGAGAGATAAACACATATGTCTTATTTTAAAAAGTAAAGATGAAATATTTCAAGAAATTGTGTCTACTTGTAGAGTTGTCGTTGCATTGAATGCTGACAAGGACAAATATTTGAACTGCGAAACAAGCACTAATGGTGACATTATTGGAAACGTATGCAAGTGCTGTCTTGCCAGCAAAGGGCTAAATTTAATTGGAGTACCAAAAAGATTCAAATATTGTAGTGGTTGATGTACACGATTAAAATTTCCAGTGATGATAGTGCTTAAAGATAATGCAAGCTTAAAATTAATAGTTAATGACGAGGACCACATTCTTGCTATTGGTAGTGGCAATATTTTACTTGTTGATAAACCATATCATCATTTTTCTGGTATTACTATTCAACAGAACGTAAAAAGAAGTAGAAAATTGTACTCATCTGCCAATGTCATAAACCATATCTTGTCTATGTGCCAGATATGTTACCTATGTAAAAATAATGCAGTAATAGACACTGAAATCAAGGGAAGAATAAATAGTGGATTGGCAGATAAAATTGCCAAGAAAATTAAAGACAAATCAATGAAAAGCAAAACATTGCTGAACGTTAATACTATCATTGGTAGTTTACCAACAGATAACATCATTAAATGGAAAAACAGCAATTATGAAAAAGTGAAGATGAAATACTTTAAGAAGGTATGTGCAAGGGATAAAGTTAACGAAGCATTTACTGTTACAAAGATAGATATTTGAACTGCAAAACATGCACTAATGGCAACACCATTGGAAAAGCATATGAGCTTTGTCATGAAAGTGAGATATTAAATTTCTTTGTACTACCGAAAAAATTATACATTTCTGACGGTGGATATCCAGAGATGATACTGCTTAAAGATAATACATGGCTAAAAGTAATATTTGATTACAAGGGTTAACTTTGACTCTCTCTGTTCTTGACACTTCTTGTCCTGATTGTCTCTGTTGTTGATACTTTTACAAATCAAACTGATTAAAGCCCCCCTTTTATTTTCATGGTTCATGGTACTTTAACTGGTCAAGTTGGCTCAAATCACCCTTTCATTTTTATTCTTGTTGCTACTTTTAATGATCAATCTGTTTCAACAGCATTTTATTTTCATTGTTTTTGCTCCTTTAACTGATCAAATTGATTCAAATAATCATTTTAGTTTCTCTGTTGTTTCTGGGTTTAGTCGTTAAATTGTTTTAAATCTCATTTCATTGTTTCTGTTCTTGATGCTTTTACACGTCAAACTTATTCAAATCCCGTTTCATCTTCATTGTTCTTGGTACTTTTACTGATCAAATCGATTAAACCGTTTTTCATTTTCAGGATTCTTGGAACTTTTACCGATAAAACCAGTTCAAACCCCGTTACATTTACACTATACTTGGCACTTTTACAGATCAAATCGATTTAAATTTCCCTCCATTTTCATGGTTCTTGGCACTTTTACATATAAAACCAATTCAAACTCTGAATTATTTGCACTGTTCTTGGTACTTCTCCAGGTCAAAACCTATTAAAACTCCCTTTCATTTTTACAGTTCTTGATACTTTTAAAAGTCAAAATGATGCAAATACTCATTTCATTGTTGCTGTTGTTGATACTCTTGGTGGTTAAATCCATTCAAATGTCATTTCATTTTGTCTCTTCTTGTTTGTTTTTACAGGTGAAACTGAATAAATGGTTCTTAAATGGTTCTTGGTACTTTAACTGATTAACTTGGCTCAAATACTCAGTTCGGTGTCTCTGCTGTTGGGACTCTTAGTGGTGAAATCGATCCAAATCTCATTCCATTGTCTCGGTTCTTGATACTTTCACTGGTCAAATCTATTCAAATCCCGTTTCGTTTTCACTGTTCTTGGTACTTATAGAAATCGTATTGATTAAAACCCGCTTCCCTTTTCAGGTTTCTAGTACTTCAACTGACGAAACCAAATCAAACATTGCTTCATTTACACTTTTCTTGGCACTATTACGGATAAAATCGATTAGAATCCCCCCTCATTTTCATGGTTCTTTGCAGTTTTGAAGGTATAACCGATTCCAAACCAGTTTTATTTTCCCGTTCTTAGTTCTTTTACGTATCAAAACCGATTAAAACCCCCTTTCATTTTTATAGTTCTTTGTACTTTTACCTGTCAAATTAATCCAAATACTCGTTCATTGTATCTTTTGTTGAAACCTTTTGCAGTCAAATCGATTCAAGTCTCATTTCATTGTATATGTTCTTGATACTATTACCGATCAAACGGATTAAATCTCCCTTTTTATTTTCATGGTTAGGTACTTTAAGTGGTCGAGTCGATTAAAATCACCCTTTTATTTTCATTGCCTTGTTTTTAAGTAATCCTTTAAGACATGCATTATCTCTAAACAGTATTGTCTTTGGAAATTTTATTCTAGTATATCCACCATCACTATTGTTGAATTTTTTCGGTAGTCCAAAGAATTTTAATCACTCACTGCCATGACAATGCTCTCTTATATTTCCAATGGTGTCACTATTAGTGCATGTTTTGTAGTTCAAATATTTGTCTTCATCAGCATCAATTGCACATGCTTTCTTAAAGTATTGTATCTTCACTTTTTTCGTCATTGCTATTATGCTGTTCAATGATCTTATCAAGAAATTGGCTCTCGTCATCAACTATTAGCGTTAGGCTTGCATATTCTTCAAACACTATCATCTCTGGAAATTTTACTATGGTATATCCACCCATATGACATTTGATTTTTTCGGTACTCTAAAGAAATTTAATCCCTCACTGCCATGACAACACTCGCATACATTTCAAATTATGTGACTATTAATGCTTATTTTGCAGTTAAAATAATTGTCCTTGTCAGATTTCAATCCTAAGACATCTCTATCATGTGCAACCGCTTTATTGAAATATTTTTTTTTACTTTTTATAATAACACGTATATGTTAATCCTTCCAGTGCACAGTTACTATTGATAAAAACATACTATAAACCAACTACTGTGGATGGCCAGGCACAGAGTACGATTGGGACGGTCGCATGGAAAAACAATAATCCAAAAACCATGTTCACAAAAGTTCCAAGCAAATTGAGTCCCAAAGGATTTGAAATTCCCCCTAATTTTTTTGTAACCTTAAAAAAATTGAGTTGAAGAAAAAATTCAAGAGTCAAGAGTAAAAAAAAATAATTTTTAGGTCCCAATTTTTTTCCAAGTGAAAAAAGTAAGGGGAGTCAGAGGGCATACGGGCCACGGAGGGGACTTGGGGTCTTAAAGGGTTGAATGGGGATCCAAAGTCATGTACAAGCCCAGTAATGGAGAACCAGAGTGCTTGGGACTATTACAAAAAAGTATGCCTGGCCGGCTGTAGTAGTTATAATTTTCGGGACCGAAACAAGTGCCTTTGAAAATGAAAAGAATATATCTGTTTAACAAGCATCTCAAATCACTGTGGTATGCAAATTCTTGGAATGATACCAAAAAAGGCACCCGGAAACAATTCACAGATAGCATGAACGGAATATCTAACTCCAATTGAGAAATCGATTACGCAATTAACTTGATACGATATAGTGACGCTTAACACCAGTTGGCTAGCGCCCAAAAAAATGAATCGATGGCCTAAAATGTATTTCTAAGAACCTAATAACATCAATGAATTGTTGGCTCAGTTGACTAACGTTTCGATCTTTTACCACATGAAATGTCAAGTCTCATGTTCGTTTTCTAAACTGGACGAACTAATTCATTGGAAGAACTGCTTAGAAGTTAAAAAAGATGTTTTGTTGGAAAAGAAAACATGACGCCATCCATATCTATAGTTAACAATAATGCCATCTATAACTTTTTTTTGGTTTTGTGGATGGCAGCACTTCTGTGTGGTCTTAAGAAAGTGCCGTTACTGGGATTCGAAAGAGTAGGGCTCTTATGGGACATATTTAAGGTGTAATACTTTTGTCCCCACTACTAGCATGCACTTTGGAAAAAATTGTTTCGATAGCCTTTACCGTGCTGAGCGTCTAGCAGAGAGGTAGTGACTCTAAAGTCAATATTCCGCTTTATATCTTTCTTAAATTTTCATTATAACATATTTATTATAACATTATAACATTATAATTGTTTATGTGGATTATTTTGGATTACTTTTCTTAAAAAAAGCAACAACAAAGTCTATGGAAGAACACAGTATTAAATAGAAAAATGAAAATATTAGCTAAATGAGTAAATTATAGTAGCTATATAACAATAATCTGGTTGTTATTTTTATGATACATGTTGCAGCTAAGATCCCTGTTTATGTAGATTATTTCGAATGACTTTTCTAAAACAACAACAACAGAAAAACAAAGGCAATAGCAGAAAATAGCATTAAATTGAAAATGAAAATATTAGCTAAATAAATAAATTATAATAGCTATATAACAGTAAGTTGGTTGTTGTTTTTTAAGATACATGTTGTAGCTAAGATCCCTGCTTATGTAGATTATTTCAAATGACTTTTCTAAAACAACAACAACAACAAAACAAAGGCAATAGCAGAAAATAGTATTAAATTGAAAATGAAAATATTAGCTAAATAAATAAACTATAATAGCTATATAGCAATAAGTTGGTTGTTGTTTTTTAAGATACATGTTGTAGCTAAGATCCCTGTTTATGTAGATTATTTCGAATGACTTTTCTAAAAAACAAAACAAAACAAAAAAAACAAAGGCAATAGCAGAAAATAGTATTAAATTGAAAATGAAAATATTAGCTATATAAATAAATCATAATAGCTATATAACAATAAGTTGGATGTTGTTTTTTATGATGCATGTTGTAGCTAAGATCCCTGATTATGTAGATTATTTGGAATGACTTTTCTAAAAAAAAAAAAAAAAAAAAAAAAAAAAAAAAAAAAAAAAAACATGTTGCAGCTAGGATCCTTGTTTATGTAGATTATTTCGAATGACTTTTCTAAGAAAAGAAAAGAAAAAAAACAAAGGCATTAGCAGAAAATAGTATTAAATTGAAAATGAAAATATTAGCTAACTAAAAAAAGGAAGGCTGCCCCTTCCTCGACGCCTTGCTCTTCATGCTAAAGTTCTTTAGCACCAATAAAAAAGCTTCTTATTGTTCTAATTAAACGACCCTTGTGTTTTGGGAGTCGCTCTTAAAGAACCATGACAAAATTCAAATTTTATCATAAAGAACGAGGTGTTGAGGAGGGAGCAACTCCCCTGATTTACCCAATAGTTCTTATTCGTTTTGAGTTTTAATGTTACTCCATATTTCCAGTAGAAAAAACCTGCTTTATTTATTTAATTACATTTTAAGTTCAAAACTTTCTTGGTCGAAAAACTTAAAACATAGCTGATAATGTAATCGATTTTGCAAATTAGGGGACATCTTCTTTGGTACACGCAATTTTTGTCCTTCCTCCCCCCTCTATTTAAATTGGTTTTCATTTTCCTAAATTCGTAACTAATTCTTCTCCTCATGAATTCCTCAGACCTTCTTCAGCTTTTTGAGGCCTATGATGTTAGAACTTCGCTGGTAGGGTCCCTGACTATAAGCTGATTCAGTTGATTTTTAACAAAATTATGTTTAATGATATGTAATTTCCCATCGCCTATTACGAAAAACAGACGGTGGATCCTTTTTAAGGGAGGGAGGAGGGGAGGAGGTTCAATGCCCAAATTGCCTAACTGTCTCCGAGCTTTCAGATAAATATGGAAAGGGGTATGGAAGGGAGGTATAAGAATTAATATCTCCTCACCCTTCCTTTAGACTAAGCCTTATTAAGGTTGTCGTGGAATGATTTCTGCCTTATTATTGAAAAAAGCACATTTCTGGTGTTTATTTGAAAGCTTCATTTACCTGATTTGATTTGTATTTCATAAAGAAAATTATACATAGTGAAACTTAGGTGCGTATTATAAGGCCCTTGTATCGGATAAGTGGTAAGCGAGTAAATGGCTAGTCAAAACACGCTTTGACATACCTACGGTGGCGTTACCTGACTTAACTTTTTACTTTATTTTTTCACATGCTGAGCAATGATTTGTATTGCAGAGATACCAATCTCCTGATCCAATGCCTTCGGTCGGGAGTGCAATGCGTGGTTGGGGGCAAATTATCCGATGCTTCCGTAGTTTTTCCCCATATTTCTCTAGGTGATCTTACAGGATCATACCATTAATTCCCGTTCCAAACCAAACCAATGACCCCAGAACTTGAACCCCCTAAACTGAGCTCAGGAGATTACACCCTTTACCCCCGTGCCACACTAACTAACACGTGTCGCTAGGACTCGAACCCCTAACCTCAGGATTTTAAGTCCGGAGCGCTAACCAATCGGCGTTCCCTGGTGGCGTTCCCTGGATGTAACAGAAGAATCTTTTGAGGCGTCGGGTGAGTTAATGAAAAAAAAACTTGATTTTGTTATGAAGCCATATCTGCCTAAATTTACCAAGGGAAAAATAAGGTTACAGAATATATGCAGTATTACATGTTAAATGTGCTTTAAAAATGGGAATATAGACCATTCTTGTTTTAAGCAGTCAATCTACGTTTTCATTTTTAGAAATAAGACATAATTGAAAGTCAAGGTTTGAACAGATGCATAAAACCTATTGATTGAGGTGGCTATAGGACTAGTTTCATATTGAGCACTGATAATATGCCTAGTAACATAACATACTTAACTAAAAATCAGCATTAAACTATCAGAGGTTTCGATAATTTTATTGAACAATCAATCAGTTTATCTTTGCGATTCAGCCACCAACACTAACAGATGAGCATACAAAATAGATTTTCAAACTCGTGCCATTAGTTTTTTTGATATGTGGGTCTTGAAATTTTTTGCCAGCTTGAAATGTTTGCAACGAGACTTCACGTTTCCTTCTTCCCAAAACGGAGATTTCCCATTCTTTAAAAAAGAATTTTTAGTCTCATATATCTTGGTTTTTGTAAATATAAGTGGTCGTCAAACTACCGTTGGAGGGAATTACTAGAAATGTACTTACTCGAATCAGCATATTGTTGTCACTTGAATCCAGCATCTCGCCTTTCCATGGGCCAGCTAATGCATTATTTCCTTGAAATTCCAAAGGAATTATAACTTGAGTGCCATGACTTATGCTTGGTTGTTGAGCATCTGGAAAATATGTTTTTAAAAAGGGACTGATACAAAGGCTATAAGAGCTTGTGCATACTTATTGCTGCTACAAAAGGTTTTAGTTGAAAATGTAATTGGTTGAAAATATATATAGTTGAAAATATGTATCATACAAAATTCTTGGCGTTCAAGGGTCCTGAAAGAACACAAAAGCTGACTGGCTATCACTTTCTACAAGCCTTCTAATGGGTTATAAGTAAGAAATTTTCGTTCAGCATTTACGTCAAGTTATTGGCGACATTTTAGGTGGAAAAATTTATACAGCCGTATACGCTGGAATTTACCATGTCTCCTAATTTGAAATACACTAGGACGCCTATCAAACGAAAATAAAATAATAAAACTCACATCATATTTAATTTACTTAAAACTACATGAAAAGGAGCTCCAGTTCAGTCATCTACTTTTTATGTGTGACCTTGCTTATGTAAATGGAACACACGAATATAAGATTTCTGCCTTTGAAAAATTATCTCTCTGAAGATTCCTGAACATACCGTTGGTACGTCAAGTCTCAGTTGTTGATATCCGGATAATAAAAGATCAGTCTATTGTAACCAGTATCGTCCGTGAACACTAATGACATAATTTAGACCATGTTATGAAAAAGATTAACATTAAAACTTCCATTGCAACCTTTCACTGACTCTTTACAGGATTGAGGAAAAGGGACTGATCCCTTTCTATACGTTTTACACGTTTCTAGAACCCGAGTGGGACGATGCAGAGGCAGTATCAGGATGCCGAAGAGAGTGGTGGCTCCTTATCAAAGCCGTAGAAGGCTCTTATCTTAATGCTAGGTCATGAAAGGGAGTAAACAAAGAATTCTTTATCAGAATAGGAGGAGAGCACATACCTACGTTTTGCTTCTGGTGTGAAAAAATAGCGACGAAGACCACACTGCCTTTCCATAACAAACAAATACAAAGTAGAAATAATAGGGAAAATCTTTTCAAGACCGTGGAAATCAGTTCTGTGATTATTTCGGCCCTGTGCCCAAGGCCGTCCTCAGCACAATACGGGAACAAGAGAGAAAATATGTATATATAAATAAACTTACATTAAATTGTGAGAATTAAAACTAAATAATGTTTTTTAAAACTTTTTTAAAAACAGCCCTAGCATCCTTACTTCAACGAAGTTCAACCAGGACTGACAAAAAGAATGAAGTGGGAACATAAATTCATTCAAACTAAAGAGAACAAAGTGATTAAATGCAATTTCTCATCGCCAACCTTGCTTTTTTAGCAGCCTGTCTCAAAGGCCTTTTCGTAGCTGGTTCAATACTATTATAAATCGGTTTAGTAAAATATTTTGTTAGATCATTTTTAATTAAATTTGAGTATAAAGAATTTAGAATTTTTCTAAATTCTGATGGGTCCTGCCGACATAGTATTTTCCACAATCACAGGGTACTTGATAGACCCCTCTTTGGCGAGTAACTGGAGTCTAATCTTTACCGGAATTTAAGAAATTAACAATTTTAAAATTATAAGTAAAAACTACGTACAGATTATTTTTTGTGCAAATATTTTTTAATTTTGTTGTGATTTTTGGGATATACGGAAGATAGACAATATTTGAGGGCTTATCAGTAGTCACTGCAAGAATCTGCCTAATTTGCATTCTTGGTTTAATACCTTCAACCAGGTACGCTTTCTCCAGATATCACTGCTTTTCTTTGACGAACAAATAAATGTTCAGATGGGGATATGTCTATTTATTTAAATAGTGAAAACAGGTGCAAAATCTAGATATCTCGATCAAATATACAGCAGTCATCATCAGTAGAAATACTAAAGTGTTAAAATTCAAACTAACATATGTATACAAATAAAATAATTAACTTCCAGGTTTTTCACTATATTCGACTGAGAGAGTTCAATAACAGGGTCCATTCAAAGTCTTGCGATGTTTTCTTCTTTAATCTTGCCTAAACGCAAAATGAATTTCCAATGAAGCCGGTACAGTCTTCTATGTCTTCTAATTGCAAAAGAAATGTTGAATTTGCGGTTGCATAATTAAACTTTTACACCTGTTTTCAATCTCTTAATAAATGGATTTATCCCCATTTGAACATTTATTTGTTCTGCCTAATTTGGAAATGTAAAACTCTTTCAGGTCCTTTTACCTTGCGAACTAGGAAATTTCTCTGCTTCCTTAAATTGCTCGATACTGGATACTTGAAAGGCACCTTTTAGCTTCGTTGTCAAGGCTCTGGAGTGATAATTGCAAGTATTTCATAAACTCTTTCTTAACACTAGTGTAAATTTTCTATTCAATGCACTACATTAAATCTAGATTGTTTTAGAAATATGAAAAAATGTAGTTGTCTGCCTCCGGAAACAGATTACCCGAGACGCACTCAAGTTCAAGTTCATTTATTTATTAACCACACATACATGTATATATATGACATAGGCCCATGGGGAGACAAGCTCGAAAAACTAGGCCTAGACAAAGATACAATAACAACATACACTACAATACAAAGATGAACATGACGGCAAAGATACAATAACACAAAAATAATATGAAAGTAGCAGCTATCCCAGGATCTTTCAATACTATTGAAGAAATTAAAAATTTCAATATTATTAAATATAAATTAATACTGGAAGATAGCTGAGAGGCCCATAATCACCCAGAGCAACGAACCATACAAATAACTTTGCCTTACTAAAAAGATACTTAATTAAAAATAATCCTGAACTAAATGAAATTTAAGTTTCCTTTTTATTAAATGGATAGAGGAAAATTTATCAATAAGAGCCTTGTGAGCATCCCAGCACCGAGCTATTGACACAAACGGAGCGAATTTAGATCTCTCAGTATTATACTTGTCAATGTAGATACTCTTTTTTTGTCGAGTGTTATAATTATGTAAATCTTGTGATTGGGAGAACAAACTTTGATGGAGGTAATATGGCGGTAATTTCTTAATGTCATAATTGATTTTGAAAAGAATTGTTCCAAAAGCAAATTGTTGAGAAACTGGAAGTATATCTAGATAAGTATACAAAGATGCTGTAGAAGACTTATTTGGAAGTTCAATAGGTGATGGAATAAAAAGTTTAAGGATTCTTAGGGCTTTGTTTTGTAAAATCTGTCTTGGTTTAATATGACTTTTAAATGTAGATAAATATACTAGAGAACAATAATTAATATTAGTCTGAATCAGAGCAAAATAAATACTTCGTAAAGCAGAGTAGGGCAAACAAAGCTTCAACCTTCGCATTAAACCAACATACCTTGAAATCTTTAAGCGTAGATTTTGAGTATGTGTTTTAAAAGATAAGCTTTCGTCAATCACAAGTCTAAGGTACTTTATCATTTTCACCCGAGATATTGATAATAGATACGTTGAAGAAGTAACTCGGGTAATACGAGGGCAGATATTTGACTTTCTGCCGTAAATTATGAAATTAGTTTTTGATACATTCAAAGCAATAAAATTTGAAGAAAACCAATCAAGAACATTAGAAAATGCAGTATTCAGTTTTGCCTCCAACTCCTCGTCATTCTTTTCAGAAATTGAAACTGCCGTATCATCAGCAAAATGTGTGTTGAGACACGGGAATGTAAAAGCGCGGTGAAAATCATTTATATAAATTAAAAAAAGCAGAGGACCTAGGACAGAGCCCTGAGGTACCCCAACCTTCGAAGACTGAGGTACAGGTGAAGAGAGGAAATTGCCTCCATCTAATCGTTGCTTTCTCTTATCAAGATAAGATTTAACTAGATCCAACGCCGGTCCACGCACACCACAATTATCCAATTTACGAAAAAGAATACAATGGGATATTGTATCGAATGCTTTTTTTTTAAATCTAAATATATCGTTACTGAAATTTCACCTCTATCTAAGCATTCATGAATATATTGGATGAGAGCAACGATAGCATGTTCAGTGTTGTGTCCAGACCGGAAACCAAACTGGGAATTTGTGAAGAAATTAGACGATTTAAGAAAGTCATAAAACCTCTTATAAATTGCCTTCTCAAGTATTTTAGAAAATACTCGATGCGGAACATTGACCTTAATTCTTGTTTGTTGAACTGTCACAGGTTTGGGATTACCATACAACCCAGGCACCTGCGCAGGAATTTTTTTTCGGGGGGGGAGGGGGCACAAAACCTTCGAAACAGCAGATATAAAGAAGCACTTTTTTTATTTAGTAGCTAAATAAATGCAAAAAGCACTTACATCAGAAAATACAGATTAACTTTAATCTGTAGTATTGTAACGGATGGGGGGGGGGAGACTGAAGCCTCAAAAGTACTTTTTAGGCTCAGGTTATGTTCATAGCGAATCAGAACCAGTGATTAATCTATAATATCCCACTGAAATGGAAATTTTAGGGTTAACAGTAAAATATGGGTGCTGTGGGGGGTAGTTCTTCTATTGCGAGAACGTCGATTTTAATGAAAAATGATAGTTTCCAAAATTGATCCATTGAAAGCTGTAATTTATCCTGAAAAGGGGGGATAAACACCCTAATATCAAGGATAATTTTTTTTGCTGTGGAAAGCAAACTCTCTTTACGATAAAAATAACAGTACAATCGCTAATTACTTCAAAGAGGGTAAGAAGTTAGACAGAAAATGAGTTAATAATTGGTTAAGGACTTGACCGGATAATTGCATGCTGTAAAATCCAAAAAAAAGGCTTCACACCTGTATCTAAATTCTTAATAAATGTCCTACTTTTGCCAGAAAAATTAAACATTTCACAAAATTTCGGGGGACCGGGCCCGAAGGCCCCCCCTGCGTACGTGCCAGATAAAACCCCCAGCTTAGACAGTGGTTTCAGGTGGGCTAAGTAGGTTTGTCACACCTAGAATTGTAATCTAGTCTGTGATTCGTAGGTTACTGGTATGTGAACAGTCACAGTAAATACGGTTAAATAGGATTATAAGGGTATAATCTTCCTAATTTTCCAATGTATCCACCTCTCTCAATCTAATATAATTTCCAATATATCTCGATCAAACATTAATAATGATGATGATGAAGATACAGATTTACATCATCGAAAAGGTCCGTCAAGTATATTTAGCAAAAATTACTACAAAAATAAACTTAAAGTTACTTTTATGTCTATGCAGCTATTACGACAACGTGACCTTGAACAGAAAAGTAAGTTTTTAGAAGCTTTTAGCCACTCTTGATCGAACATGGAATGCATCCATATTCTTATATTAAGTAGCTTATTTTAGGGAGGGGTAATATGAAACCGCTATTTTACTTTGTAGTTCTAAGTTCATGTTGCATGATTTGGTATCCATTAGTGTGTTGTTTGAGCATCTGCCTGTCTGCGTAGCATCCTTAGGATAAACCTGAATGATCGCATATCGAACGTGGGTATACGACAAACGTGTTGTATTGTATTAAGAGATATGTTTCCATCAAACAGTTCGTGGTAACGAACTGTAGTAAGGAGCGACTCGGTTCAATAGTAACCGAAACTCTAAAAAGTGGAATTTTGATACCAATAGTCACATCAAAAGAATCGCATTTTAATGCTGATTTTAAATATATAAGTTTCATCAAGTTTAGTCTTACCCATCAAAGGTTGCGAGAAACCTGGGAAAATTTGCCTCATTTTAAAAATGAGGAAACCCCCTAAAAATTTAGAGGGAAACCCCCTAAAAGTCATACAATCTTAACTAAAACCACATCGTCAGATTTGGCGTATCAGAAAACCTTACTGTAGAAGTTTCAGAAGCTCCTATCTACAAAAATGTGGAATTTTGCATTTTTTGCCAGAAGACAGATGACGGATGCGTGTTTATTTGTTTGTTTTTGCTTTGTTTTTTTGTTTGTTTTTTTTTCCCAGGAGTGATGGTATCCACTGAGTGGTCCTAGAATGTCGTGAGAGGGCTCATTCTAATGGAAATTAAAACTTCTAGTGCCCTTTTTAGGTGAACAAAAAAATTGGAGGGCACCTAGGCCCCCTCCCACGCTCATGTTTTCCCAAAAGTCACCGAATCAAAATTCTAAGATAGCCATATTATTCACCATAGTTGGAAAATCTAATAACTATGTCTTTAGGGACGACTTACTCCCCCGCAGTCCCCGTTGGAGGGGCTGCAAGTTACAAACTTTGACCTGTGTTTACATATAGTAATGGTTACTGGGAAGTGTACAGACGTTTCAGGGGGATTTATTGGGTTTAGGGGAGAGAGTTGAGGGGGGGGGGGGGGGGTTTACATGGGAGGATATTTCCACGGAGGAACTTCTCATGGGAAAAGAGAATTTCAATGAAAGGGGCGCAAGATTTTCTAGCATTATTTGAAAAACAATGAAAAAATAAATATGAAAAGTTTTTTCTACTGAAAGTAAGGAGCAGCATTAAAACTTAAAACGAACAAAAATTATTACGGATATGAGGGGTTTACTCCTCTTTATACCTCACTCTTTACGCTAAAGTATTTATAGTAATTTCAACTATTTATTCTACGGCCTTTGTGATTAAGAGGTCATTCTTAAGGAATTGGGACAGAATTTAAGCTTTAGTGTAAAGAGCGAGGTATCGACGAGGGTTGAACTCCCTCATATACGCAATAAAACCATACGAATATAGAAGTTCGTTACGTAAGTTAATTCGTAAGTTACGTATATTTTTTTACCACGAAAACGTTTGTAAAAAATTAAAAGTTCTAGTTGCCTTTTTAAGTAATCAAAAAATTGGAGGGCAACTAGGCCTCCTCCCTCGCTCCTTTTTTCTCAAAATCTTCCGATTAATTGCAATTAATTAATATGCAAATTTATAATAAACGTCCAGAAATTAAATAAAAAAACAAGTTTTTTTATTGAAAGTAGGCTAAGGAGCAACATTAAAACTTAAAACGAACAGAAATTGCTCCGTGTATGAAAGGGGCTTTTCCTCCTCAACGCCCCGCTCTTTACGCTAAAGTTTCTTACTGTTTTGAAAAGTAGAGTTCAGAAAAAGAGTCAAACTTTAGCGTAAAGAGCGACGCGTTGAGGAGGAAAGGCCCTTTTCATATACGGAGTAATTTCTGTTCGTTTTAAGTTTTATTGTTGCTCCTTACTTTCATTAAAAAAAAACTTGTTTTTTTTATTTTATTTAATCACGATCAAGGAATGTCGTCTGAAATAGTTGGGCCATGTTTTACGGAGGTCAACAGGGAACTTGCCTGGCCGAATCCTTCTAGCTGAGCCACTTAGCTCATGGAAGAGACGTCAAAGGGACAGTAGAAAACTGGTTGAACTTGGTTAAATCAGACCTTGAACCTATTCAGGAGGTTCAGAAAGTTCGGTCACACATGAACAACTCAATAGCTCCCATTTGCAAAGCAGCTGGCAGAAGATCACACTACATGGTCCTAACAGGCCCATAAGATCATTGATGTGGGCAAGTTAGAATCACCTAATTCCCCCCCCCAGTACACGTAAGAGCATCCAAAATAAAGTTTAAGACCACGGAAGAAATGGTACTTTCACAAGTGACGTAACAGCTATTTCTGGCTATTCTAGATGTTTGTGTTGTACGCAAAGTTTTGAAGCCTCGGGACTGTACGTATAGCTCGGATTATATAAAAAAAAAAAATAATGCACCCTAGTTCTATATAAATGTAAAAAAAAATTATAATACCTTGTACTGTAGTTACGATGACAATCACATCTGTTTCAATATCATATTTCCTATCTGTCTTGAGTAACAGTAAAAAAGACTGACCTCGTCTTACGACAAGTCTCGAATTTTCACCTTTTTCCATATAATAATAATCCCAAGTATGGTGGGCATCACCATTGTCTTCAATACACCATTCCACGCCTTCAATACTCAGTATGCCGTCCATGATTATACTGAGAGAAAATTCTATGTCTCGAGATTTATAAAATGCTGGCAAATTGTTTCTCTTTTTCGTGCCAATTCTTTCGGTGAACCGACGAATATAATCCTTCATTTAAGAATTAATGCAAGGAGTCAAAAAATGTATCTTTAAAGACCTAATTTAAGTAGGTTACTTCATAATTTTTGTTCAATTTATTTATTTATTTCTAATCTGTAAGACAATACAAAAGAAATTACAGAGAGACGGAATGCAAAATACTGAAAACGACAAAAAGGGAATAAAAAAGAAATATCTCAACGTTTATCAGAACAAATGACAAAGATTATAAAATTAGATTATAAAAAGATTATAAAGGTTATAAAATACTGAATAACTGTTGCATACACACAACTTTAAGCCCCACTGTATAAAAAGAGTACACCATGGATGAACACTGATTTTGCGGTTATGCGTTTCGATAGAACTATTGCTGGGTCGGCTATTTTAAATTCGTGGAATGCTAAATTTCAAGTCCAGGGGGGTAAATGAAGTAAATATTTTGCAAATTTGAAATATACTGAATTGAGTTTACGTTTATATGTTTGTGCGAAAATATTACAAAATCTTTATATTGAAGAGAGGGATTATTTTTTTTGTTGGGGGAAAAACTAAAATTACTTAAGTTCTACAGCATTTTCTAAAAATTATCTCCCATTTTAGGGTCATTTTATGAATTTTTAGCCTTTGATTAGGAGAATAATTTTTAGACCCTCCCTTCGTTGATGTCACTATTCGGGTCAGTCAGCCTTTTAAAGCCACTGATTTGTCGTTGAAAATTAAGATATTAAAAAAATTGCAATAATGAGCAATATCTTTAAAACCTCCAAAAAGACTTATTAAAAGGTCTAACCATATTTCGATTGCCTATATTCTTGAATGGTACATTTTTAGGGTGGCCAGTGTTCCCGCCGGAACGTTTCCCGTGGGAAATACCACCGTGCCCGGAAGCTCCCCCATGGAAAATACCCCCCATGGAAAATTCGTCAACGCCCAAAATTTAGCAGCCATAGAGAAAGTGCAAAATAAGTACCCCAAAATGTCATTCAGATGTCCCAAGTGGTAACAAAAGAACAAGTAAAACAGTTCTAGGACAGAGGTTAAATGATCTTCAATCTCTTTCGAGTTAAGAAAACAAAGAACTAGAACCCTCAATCTCTGATCGAGTGACCATTCTGTGAAGTTTCTATAACCCTGAGGGTGAAGTTGGGGCTAAGGAGGACGCGGCTCCCTCCTAAACATAAAAAAATCCGTCACACCAAATATGGTCTGACGATATTTCGATTGTCTAAATTCTTGAATGGTACATTTTTAGGGTGGCCGGCATTCCCACCGAAAGGTTTCCCCGTGGGAAATACCACCCTGCGGAAAACTCCATCCCGGATAGCTCCCCCTTCCCGCTTAGAAAATTCCTCCATGCACAAAATTTAGCAGCCACAGAGAAAGTACAAAATAGGTACCTTAAAATGTCATCCAGCAGATGTCCTAAGTGGCAACAAAAAGACAAGATATTTAAAAAAAGTTCTAGGACAGGGGCTGAATGATCTTCAATCTCTTTCGAATTAAGAAAAACAAACGACTAGAACTCTCAATCTCTGATCGAGTGACCATTCTCTGAAGTTTCTACAACCCTGAGGGTGAGGTTGGGGCTAAAGAGGGCGTGGCTCCCTCCTACACATAAGAAATTCCAATTCATTTTGGGGTATAAGATACTATTTAATTTTATAATAGCAGTGTAACCCGGAAATTTTCCCAGAATCAATAGATATTAAACTTTTACTTGCACTCCTCTTTGGAACTAATTCTGTATTTATGTGAAGGTTAAATGAGATTTAGAATGTTTCATAATTAAAATTCCCCTTTTGAGGTATTTGCATCGTCCCTAACTACAGAACAATTAGAGAACCCTACTGAAGAGGTTTCAAGCTCTCATCTAAAAATATTTAGAATTTTTATATGTTGCCCAGAGAAGATCATGGATATGTCTTGTTTGTTGCCCCCTCCCCCACAGATGATCTTATCGAACCAAAGGTCTTAGAAAATCGAAAATTGCTCATTAGAACCAAAATTAAAAGGTAAGGGTCCTTTTAAGCGGAACAAAAAGAATAGAGGGCTTCTTTTCTTAGTTTTTGTATTTTTGAAGGTAAAGTAAGCTGTTCTTTTCACAAAATATTTGTCTCGCTTCTTCCAATATATGCCGTAAGTCTCGGCATCTGATCGTTTATTATCCCTTAAGATATTTGATCGATATTTCGAAGTGTTCATTTTGTGCATACTCTGTGGCTGTTCAATTTTGTATGTGGGAGAGCTTTCCATAGGAGAGGGGTATCCGGGAGAAATTTTCGGAGGAAGAGAACGGTTAGTAAATTTTATAAATTTTTAGAGTATAGTTAGGAAAATAAAAAGTAAAAAACAAAAGGATAAAACTGTTTCAGAATAACGTGTAAATCATGATACACAAATTTATCAATTTATGTACAATCCTTAATCAATAAAAGAAAAAAGTTCGAGTTCTTTTTTAAGAAAAAAAGGAAAAAAAACTTTTATTATGGCTGCATTTTGAATGATCAAGACTAAAATATTAATTTAAGTGACGAATAAACGCTATTCTGCATACAGAAATGTAGTCTTTCAAACCCAGTAAAGCCAGATGAAATAACAAAAAGAAACAAAAAGATACAAATAAAGAAAAAAAATCAGTTTAGTTGCTTCTGAATACTTTTTAAAATGCAATTTCCTACAACTACTCTAAGCCTAGGAGAGGTTGATTCAAACAACCCCAGGTGTAACTCCTTGCTATTACTGATGAACAAATCTTCCCTTAAATTTACTTTTTTTGCAAATAAAGGGAAAATGTCACAGTCCGCCCCTAAAAATAGAGCATAGTGGAGAAGTTCGTAACCTATTTGGAAAATTAAAATCCCTTCAATTGGTTGCAAGTTGTAAAGACTTGACAATCGGATCACTGCCTTTTGGATGACCAAGACTAAATTATTAATTTAAGCAGGTGAATAAAAGTGGCTAATACTGATAAACAGATCTCCGTTTGAATTAACTTTCATTACAAGTAAATGGAAGTTTTTTCCTGGTAATTTCATAAAGTGAATTATACTAGCTGTTATTTGGCTATAATCTTACCATTTTTGGCGGGGGAGGGGGGTCCTTAATGCACAGAGAGACTTGCCTGTTGGTATCTTTGGGCCATCTTATCCATTTTAGAAAATCAACTTCCACGTTCCATTTCAAATATAAGACGGATAGAAGTTCTATCCTATTACCCGGTTTTACAACCCCCCTCCCCAAGGAAAAGGAAACTTACCCGGTCCCGCTAGAAGAACAACATGCCAATGCATAAGGGGAACCCTTTTATTCGTGTAAAATTTCATAGATGCCTGACTGTATAACGCTTCCCTCCTTGTTCCTGGAAATAGTGGGAAAATCCTTAGTTTGCCATGAACAAAAGGACAAAAGGCCTTGTGTGTGAAGCCTTTTCAGTTGATACGTGACTTTTCACCGGTTATTTCGGTTACTATTTCTTCGGTTACTAAAAATTGTATTTCCCGTTTTATCGGGAATTGCTTTAGTCATACCTATCAAAAGTTACGAGCCTGAGAAAATTTGCATCATTTTAGAAAATAGGGGGAAACACCTCCTAAAAGTCATACGATCTTAACGAAAATCACGCCATCAGATTCAGCGTGTCAGAGAACCCTTTCGTAAAAGTTTCAAGCCCCTATCTACAAAAATGTGGAATTTCGCATTTTTTGCCAGAAGACAAATCACGGATGCGTGTTTATTTGTTTTTTTTTTGTTTTTTCTTTGTTTTTTTTCCCCAGGGGTGATCGTATCGATTCGGTGGTCCTAGAATGTCACGAAAGGGCTCATTCTAACGGGAGTTGAAAGTTCTAGTGCCCTTTTTAAGTGACCAAAAAAATTGGGGGGCACGTACGCCCCCTCCCACGCTCATGTTTTCACCAAAGTCACCGGATCAAAATTCTGAGATAGCCATTTTATTCACCATTGTCAAAAAACCTAATAACTATGTCTTTGGGGACGACTTACTCCTCCACAGTCCCCGTGGGAGGGGCTGCCAGTTACAAACTTTGACCTATTTTTACATATAGTAATGGTTACTGGGAAGTGTACAGACGTTTTCAGGGGGATTTTTTTGGTTCGGGGGAGAGTTGCAGGGGGGTTACGTGGGAGGATTTTTCCATGAAGGAACTTCTCATGGAGGAAGAGACTTTCAATGGAGGCGGCGCAGGATTTTCTAGCACGAAAAGTTTTTTTTCTACTGAAAGTGAGGAGCAGCATTAAAACTTAAAACGAACAGAAACTATTACGCATATGAGGGGTTTACCTCCTCGTAATACCTCGCTCTTTACGCTAAAGTATTTTTAGTAATTTCAACTATTTATTCTACGGCCTTCGTGATTCAGGGGTCATTCTTAAGGAATTGGGACAAAATTTAAGCTTTAGTGTAAAGAGCGAGGTATCGACGAGGGGTGTTCCCCCTGATATACGCAATAAAAACATACGAATATAGAAGTTCGCTACGTAATTTAATTCGTAAGTTACGTATATTTTTTACCTATGAAAACATTCGTAAAAAATTAAAAGTTATAGTTGCCTTTTTAAGTAGCCAAAAATTGGAGGACAACTAGGCCTCCTCCCTCGCTCCTTTTTTCTCAAAATCTTCCGACTAAAACTATGAAAAAGCCATTTAGCCTCCAAAAATTAATGTGCAAATTTCGTTTTAATTATTTATGTGCAGAGAGCCAAGATCAAAACATGCATTAATTCAAAAACGTCCATAAATTAAACAAAAAACAAGTTTTTCTAAATGAAAGTAAAGAGCGAGATTAAAACTTAAAACGAACAGAAATTACTCCGTATATGAAAGGGGCTTTTCCTCCTCAACGCCCCGCTCTTTACGCTAATTTTTTTTTACTATTTTAAAATGTAGAGTTAAGAGAAAGAGTTGAGAGACGCCCCTTTCATATACGGAGTAATTTATGTTCGTTTTAAGCTTTAATCTCGCTCCTTACTTTCATTTAAAAAACTTGTTTTTTTTTTGTTTACTCAGAAGTAAGACCAAAGAGTGTCGACATTTCCTTTTGTGGCTTTCCCAGTAATGCAGTATCATTCACAAATTAAAGCATTGAGGATACCATATTCCTTAGTTTCCCTGCTGGGGGCTTGTCATTTGTATTTATATTATTCACCAGATCCAGTCTATCATGTTTACATGATATCAAGTGTACATGTTTCACAAGTGCACCAAATAATTAGTGCTTTATTTGTTCTATTAGTTTCTTGGCAGCCAAAGTTAAAAGGTTTTTTTCCAAGGTCCGTATTAAAAGCTATCAAAGATAATGACCTTAACAAACTTGCTTAGCAAGATTTTTAATTTGAGGTTCCAACCTGAAACCAAGCGTGATGAAAACAAATTCGTAGACAGGCGATTTAAATAGCAAAGGAACTGGATTCAAAGAATTATGCATATGAATAATGCGAGGGTTTTCTATTCTCATCCGCCTTGTTTATATGCTGGAGAACCATTTCCTCTGTCAAATACGGGACAATTATAGAAGGACTTACGTCCTCTACATAGTAAGCATGTTAAATACATGAGACCCCTCCTCCTTTTTAACCTTACAACTGTTAAATGTTTAACTTAAAAATTGAGTTTTTCAATTACATTTTGTCTTGTAGGCTTAGTGTATGACTAAATTATCCCTATATGTCGTTTTCTAATCTTATTTATTTATTTATTTTTAATTACGTGTGGCTGTTTTTACTGTTTTGAAAACTATTTTTTACAAACTTTTTGACCTTCAGGGAAATAAATTTTCCAGACTTAAATGTGTATATTACTTTTGTAATTTTTTTTTTCACTAAAGTATGGATTTGGCCCACTTGGGTTTGTAGACATTTCTGTGGAACGAAAATTTTATCTTATTACCTCATAATTCTGCCAAGCAGTTCTTCTTCGCTGTAAGCTTGGCACTTTTCATACTGACTGTGAAAGCTCTGTAACACATATGATAAACTTCCACAATCCGTGGGTACAACTTTGAAAGTGGAGAGCCTCTTGGTATTACGAAGAAAACTGGAGAAAAATGGGATCGACAGTAAAGTCATTTTCCATGACTATGACAAAGATTATAAGCCTCTGTCTTTTTACTATTTAAATTCATTTAAATTTAGTTCTCAAATTTAGCTTGCGCACCATCAAACTGCTTGAAACGCTCCATAATTAGCAGTATCTTAATATTAGAAGTCGATAAACAGAGCAAAAAGTCTTATCTTTGAGTAAGGGCCGAGCCTCACTAATGCTCCAAGTATATTTGAATCCAACCTGTGTAAAGTTGGCCCAAAAGACTTTCCTGCGTATCACTGAGTAGCGCACGTTAACAAAGAGGGCCTACAATTTGCCAATTCCACAATAAATAATCCTCCAAATATCAAAAACTTCAGTCCCAATTTGCAAAACTTATTTCGGTAATTGAAAGTTATTTGAGAGAGAGAGAGAGATAGATAGATAGAGAGAGAGAGAGAGAGAGAGAGAGAGAGAGAGAGAGAGAGAGAGAGAGAGAGAGAGAGAGAGAGAGAGAGAGAGTTTATTGATATTAAATAGAAGACACTACAAAATAACAGACACTACAAAAAGAAGCACAAGAAATAATGTAAATAGACCATAGACTTAAGAGCTGTGTTTGTGAAGAACGGTTGGTGTCCATAACCAGACGCCGTGCTTTATTATACATGACGGAAAGTGACCGCAGCGTAGACGAAAAAGTAGACATCCATTTAATGGGGCAATAAGAAACATATGACTGGACAAGACAGAAAAAAAGTAGTTTCAGAATAGATCCAGGAAATGTGTATCTAAGTTTTCAAATGATACCCAAACTCCGTGAGACCTTAACCCTAATCATGGCTACATGGTTTCTGAATGAAAGGTTCTCATCAAGCAGGATACCAAGAAACCGGACCACCCAATTCTATGGTTTAAACAAGGAGCCTTGTGACACCTGAAGGTGTATAAGCTGAGGGAAAGCTCATACCAATTCGATACACTCATAAACCAATTCATACACCAATTCGAGAAAAAAAAAGAAAATGTGATTTACCAACATTCAAGACCAAGTAATTGGCATTAAACCATGACATAACTCTCTCGAATAATGCCACAAGGTTAGAATTGATATCACATTCTGTCTTCCCAAGGGTCCCAAGAGTGGTATCATCAGCAAAAGCAACAAGAAAATCTTAATTAGAAGAAGTATTGGAACACAACTGAGCATCAGGCTGACACAGCTTGCCACATGCCAGAGGCCTGATGTTTTCTACAGCCGAAATCCATCATTAACACAAATAAAAAATAAAATGAGACCAAGAACAGATTCCTGCGGGACGCCATAATATACTTCAGAAGGGCTCCGGAAAAGCGGATCAATTGAAATAAGCCTTCCAGAAAGATATGAATCAAACCAAGAATAAGCGTTTGATCTTATACCAATGTGTGATAGTTTCCAAAGAAGAATCCGATGAGTCAAGGAATCAAAAGCTTTAAGAACATCCAAAAATAAAGCTGCCGGGATATGACCATAATCTATTGCCGAATGAATGAAATTCGATAAAGCTGCTCAAGCATGCTCCGTAGAGTGACTCGCTCGGAATCCAAACTGGAAATCATGCGAAAAATCCTTGGCATCCAGAAAACTAAGAAGCCTGGATAGCATAGCCTTCTCAAAGATTTTGCTGAAAACAGATAGGAGAGAAATTGACCTATAATTAGCAGGATCACTCCGAGAACCACCCTTATAGAGTACTATAACCTTAGCTCGCTTGAGAGATTCAGGAAAAATACCTTTCTCGAAAGACAGATTGACGATCTTAGTCAGTGGTGACAGAATAGCAGGCAGAATGGCACGGATAACCCTTGTAGGAATTTTGTCTGGTCCTGAAGAGGATGATCCTTTAAGAGCATTCACAATAAGAACTACCTCAAATTTAGAAACAGAACTCAACACCATCGACTTCAAACATGAGGGTCCAAGAAAGGCTTTGAAATCGCAACGAGAAGTTGCAGAGCTTGCACAGGTAGCAGTTACCTTTCCTATATTAGCAAAATAAGAGGTAAGCTCTAGCTGAACATCTACATCTCCTTGGACAGTTTTACCATCTATTTTCAGCATTGATGGAACTGAAGGCAGAGGGGGAGTAGGCCTAAGAACTGAATTAATTAAATACCATGTCTTTCTTACATCCTTCCCACATTCAGAAAATTTCCTATGATAATACTGAGACTTTGTCTTCCGACACAGATAATTAAATATATTCCTATAGGCCTTGAATCGTTCGTGATGAGCTAAAGATGGTGAAGCCTTGTAAAGCTTCCACAAAATTTTTTTCCTTTTTCAGCTTTTATGGAGACCTGGAGTCATCCATGGATTCAGTGGTGCTATCCTTTTCGAAGCATGGGGCGCTGAACCCAGATTGCAAATTTCCAGGATTCCTTCTTTAACTAAATCATAAAAGGAATCAAAAGAGTGGTTAAAATCTGAATCAGAAGCCAAACTACCCCATGGTACATCAGCCAGACGAGAATTAAGTAGACTTAGCTCAGTATCATCATAACCGAAAAATGGGAGATTAGATTGTGATGCTATACGCTGCACTTGATCAGCACTCTTACATCGGGAAATAGCGGGAAAATTATCAGAAATATCACTAACCAGCACCAAATTATCTAAAACATCTAGTGACGAAAAAATATTATCGGTAAGAGACGCTTGCGTTTCTGTAACTCGGGTTGGTATACAAACTGAAGGTAGAGTTCCCGAAGGGAGCATCATTGACAAAAAATCAATAGTCGAAGCAGAATTTTGATCCAGCAGGTTGAGGTTACAGTCACCCATAGGGATTAGTTCATAGGTATGTTTTTGGACTGAGTCCAAAACTTCTTCCAGAATTCTAAAAAACGAAGGAATAGATCCACGGGGAGACCCATAAACCAAACCCACAAGTAACACTTACGCATTGATTTAATCTCAATAAATAGAGATTCAAAGATTCCTTCCTCATTTCTGCTCAAATCATTTCGGACATTATATGCAAGACGATCAGCAATATAAAGGACAAGGCCACCTCTCGCCATCTGTTTCCTATTCAGCCTATCCATCCTATATCCTGGAATATCTAGAAGGATATCCTTTTTTGGAATCCAGGAAAGTTTCACATAATCCTATAACATCAGGAGTTCCATCACTAACGATCCGTTTCAGCTCATCAAAAGACGACCAGAGTCCCTGAAAGTTCAGATAAAACACAGAGAAAATATCATCTCGTATAGAGGAGGCAGAACCATTTAATTGCGAAACATACTTACTTTTAAAAGCCAAATTAGAATCATTATTCATCTGATTTCTATTTCCAAATGAATTATTAATAATATTTTCAATATCTAAAGGATTATTTTGTAAATTAAATAAAAAAAAACAAGTTTTTTTTTAACTGAAAGTAAGGAGCGACATTAAAACTTAAAACGAACAGAAATTACTTCGTATATGAAAGGGGCTGGTCCCTCCTCAACACCCCGCTCTTTACGCTAAAGTTTGACACTTTCTCTCAACTATACTTTTTAAAATAGTAAAAAACTTTAGCGTAAAGAGCGGGGCGTTGAGGAGGGACCAGTCCCTTTCATGTACGAAGTAATTTCTGTTCGTTTTAAGTTTTAATGTCGCTCCTTACTTTCAGTTAAAAAAAAAACTTGTTTTTTTATTTAATTTCCGAACGTTTTTGAATCAATGCATGTTTTAATTTTGGCTCTCCGCAGATGAATAATTAAAACGAAATTTGCATATTTATTTTTTTTGGCTAAATGGCTTTCTCATAGTTTTGATCGAATGATTTTGGGAAAAAAGGAGTGGTGGGGGAGGCCTAGTCCCGCCCCCCGTTTTTTGTTACTTAAAAAGGCAACTAGAACATTTAATTTTTACAAACGTTTTTATTAGTAAAAGATATACGTAACTTACGAATTAGCTTACGTAACGAACTTTTGTATTCGTATGTTTTTATTACGTTTATGAGGGGGTTTACCCCCTCAGCAGTACCTCGCTCTTTACAACAAAGCTTAAGTTTTGTCCCAATTCCTTAAGAATGACCCCTGAATCACAAAGGCCGTAGAATAAATAGTTGAAATTACTAAAAATACTTTAGCGTAAAGTATGAGGTATTGAGGAGAGGACGAATCCCCTCATATGCGTAGTAATTTTTATTCGTTTTAATGCTGCTCCTTACTTTCAGATGAAAAAACTTTTTCATATTTATTTTTTTATTGTTTTTTTTAAATAATGCTAGAAAATCCTGCACTCCCCCATGACAAATTACCCTACGGAAAGTTCCCCCAACATATCCCCCTCTTCTCAACAACTCCCCCCAAACCAAAAAAATCCCTCTGAAAATGTCTGTACACTTCCCAATAACCATTACTATGTAAGCACAGGTCAAAGTTTGTAACTTGTAGCCCCTCCCACAGGGACTGTGGGGGAGTAAGTCTTCCTCAAAGACATAGTTATAAGGTTTTTCGACTATGCTGAATAAAATGGCTATCTCAGAGTTTTGACCCGATGACTTTGGGAAAATTATTAGCGTGGGAGGGGGCCTAGGTGCCCTCCAATTTTTTTGGTCACTTAAAAAGGACACTAAAACTTTTTATTTCCGTTAGAATGAGCCCTCTTGCAACATTCTAGGGCCAATGGGTCGATACGATCACCCCTGGAAAAAAAACAAACAAACAAACAAATAAAAACGCATCCGTGATCTGCCTTCTGGCAAAAAATACAAAATTCCACATTTTTGTAGATAGGAGCTTTAAACTTATACAGTATGGTTCTCTGATACGCTGAATCTGATAGTGTGATTTTCGTTAAGATTCTTTGACTTTTAGGGGGTGTTTCCCCCTATTTTCTAAAATAAGGCAAATTTTCTCAGGCTCGTAACTTTTGATGGGTAAGACTAAACTTGATTAAACCTATATATTTAAAATCAGCATTAAAATGCAATTCTTTTGATGTAGCTATTGCTAACAAAATTCCGTTTTTTAGAGTTTTGGTTACTCTTGAGCCGGGTCGCTCCTTACTAAAGTTTGTTACCACGAACTGTTTGATCAAGTAAACGATCCCCCAAAGAGTTGATACCAGCCTGGCCACTACTCATGGTGGATGACGGTTCCGCCCCACGACCAAGCCCACCAGACCACAGGTATAAGAAAAAAATGTAAGGAAAGAAGAGTAAAAAATAATATAATCAAGGTATGGATAAATAATGATAATAAAATCAAGGTAAGAATAAATAAGAAAAAACAGGGAAAGAGAAGAAAAAAGAAACAAGGAAAAACTATGAACTCCTCCCCGATGCCTCTTCCATTGAAAAGTAAAAGCACTAAAACTCACAGTAAATGGATTTGTTCTAATACTATACTGTTGGTGCAAAAAAAAACAAATAGCAATACAATAAAAAAGACACAATATTTGTTGTAGCAGAAGATACCACTATATAAGTCACTATTACTATTTTTATTGCATCGGACCAAACTAACTCAACAAACAATTCAAGCAATACTTTTTTCTTATCAAAACACAAAAAGTGTCCGGGCTTCCACAAACTCACTAAACAAAAAAAGAAAAAAAAATATTCAGTCATGTAATCCAGTCCATAGAATTGCCCCGGCCATTTCCTTGCCTTCGCTGTCGTTGCGTTTGAATCAGGCTACTAATATCTGATGGGATTTCATCAAACAAAAACATTTCCACTGGCCCTTCCTTAAGGCGAGGAATACATACAGATAGTGGTATGGATCTCGCAATCCAAGTTTCAAAACATGTTTGTTCACGAATACTGGTTCGATATCTAAAAGTTTTTTTCGAACTTCTCGAACAGACGGGGGGAATCATCGGATAGAAAAACATTCTGATTGCCCTTGATAGTTTTTCCACGAAGATTTCGAGCCTGTTTTAGAACTGCCACTTTCAGCTCCCTGTTCTCCATGATAACCTTTATCAGCTTTTTTCAGGCTTAACATCAGCTATCGTATATTTGGGTACCTCATGGATTCCAAGGCATGACGAAATTATACTATCGAAAATCGCCTTAGCGTTTACAGTATCAATCGCTGTCACGTTCCATACTAGAATATTTTTATCAGTTTCTTTACTTTCCAGCTTCATTGTATGCCTTAGGCTAGATAAATGCGATTTCAGAAATGAATTTTCATCAACGAGCACAGAAATGTGGTTCTTCAAATCGTTGGTTTCTACCTCAAGGCTGGTCTCTTTAGGCTTAATACCTTCCATCTCCAATTTCGATTCCAATACAGATTCTTCGATCTTAGAAATCCTTTGATCTAATTCTTCAAAATTAACATTCAGCTCATTTAACGTAGTTGAATTTTCTTTAACAGTCTGTAAAACTAGACTCAAACTATCAGCTAGTGATTTCAATGAGATTCCTTCCATAGGACTGGATGTGAGATACAACTCGTCAGATTTTTCCTTCTTCCTCTTTCCTCCCATTATACAAAATAGTAATTGAACTCCAAGAAAAAATAGACTGTAGAAATATACTACCACATAAAACTCCTTTAATTACTCTCTTTGCGTAATATTGGCATCTGAATCTATCCAAAAAAAAATTCGACAGCAAATTAACCTTGCTGAACACTAAATGGACGGTCCAGCGCAAAGTATGAGTATTTACCTCGAATGCATTCTTGTTTTATCAAAACTTTGTGAGAGTAAATCCGGTTTAAGATGTTCACTGAATGAATGCTATATGTGAACTGACAAATTTCGCAACGCTTCGCAGCAACACATTTAATTCAAAGCAGTAACTAGCTCAGATCATGAACAATGTAAAATAAATAATACGATTAGTTTATATGTTGTCACTTTAAAAACTAGTTCAGGACTGGAAACTAAGTAACAATAGGCAAAAGGGTGAAACCGTGTACCAAAAAAACTTGTCGAAATAAACTTGTCGAGGTCCTTGTCGAAATATTGGCTTGTTTTTCATATTTTTTTACTGGCTGACAAAATCCTCGTTTTTTCACCTATTTGATTTATGTCTTTTCATTTATTATTTCCTTTCTTGTTTTCATACATGTCTACAAAGGCCATGAGGTTAGGAAGTGCAACTTTAACACCCATGTTGGACGCGATTTTCTCGTTTGTTGTGGAGAAAGTTTGTTGGCCTCGCTCATGGGACACTTCGATAGCAGTGCCTTTTTATAATTAAATATAAAAAAAACAAGTTTTTTAACTGAAACTAAGGAGTGACATTAAAACTTAAAACGAACAGAAATTACTTCGTATATGAAAGGGGCTGCTTCCTCATCAATGCCCCGCTCTTTACGCTAAAGTTTGACTCTTTCTCTCAACTCTTCTTTTTAAAACAGGAAAAAATTTTAGCGTAAAGAGTGGGGCATTGAAGAGGAAGCAGCCCCTTTCATATGCGAAGTAATTTCTGTTCGTTTTAAGTTTTAATGTCGCTCCTTACTTTCAGTTAAAAATTACTTGTTTTTTTTTATTTAATTTCTGAACGTTTTTGAATCAATGCATGTTTTGATTTTGGCTCTCCGCAGAGGAATAATTAAAACGAATTTTGCATATTTATTTTTTTGGATAAATGGCTTTCTCATAGTTATGATCGAATCATTTTGAGAAAAAAGGAGCGGGAGAGGAAGCCTAATTGCCCTCCGATTTTTTTGGTTACTTAAAAAGGCAACTAGAACTTTTAATTTTTTACGAATGTTTTATTAGTAAAAGATATACATAACTTATAAATTAGCTTACGTAACGAACTTTTGTATTCTCATGTTTCTATTACATATATGAGGGAGTTCACACTCTCGTCATTACATCGTTTTTTACACTAAAGCTTAAATTTTGTCCCAATTCATTAAGAATGACTCCTGAATCACCAAAGCCGTAGAATAAATAGTTGAAATTACTAAAAATACTTTAGCGTAAAGAACGAGGTATTAGGAGGAGGTTAGCCCCTCATATGCGTAATAATTTCTGTTCGTTTTAAGTTTTAATGCTGCTCCTTACTTCCAGTTGAAAAAACTTTTTCATGTTTGTTATTTTTGTTTGTTTTTTTCCCCAGGGGTGATCGTATCGACTGAGTGGTCCTAGAATGATGCGAGAGGGCTCATTCTAACGGGAATTAAAAGTTCTAGTGCTTTTTTTAAGTGAACAAAAAATTGGAGGGCACCTATGCCCCCTCCCACACCCATTTTTCCAAAAGTCACCGGATCAAAATTCTGAGATGGCCATTTTATTCACCATAGTCGAAAAACCTAATAACTATATCTTCGGGACGACTTACTCCCCCGCAGTCCCCGTGGGAGGGGCTGTAAGTTACAAACTTCGACCTGTGTTTACATATGGTAATGGCTACTGGGAAGTGTACAGACGTCTTCAGGGGGATTTTTTTTAGGGGGAGATTTGAGGGGGGCTATTTCCATGGAAAAACTTCTCATGGGGGAAGAAAATTTCAATGAAGGGGGCGCAGGATTTTCTAGCATTATTTGAAAAAAACAATGAAAAAACCAATATGAAAAGTGTTTTCTACTGAAAGTAAGGAGCAGCATTAAAACTTAAAACGAACAAAAATTATGACGCATATGAGGGGCTTACGTTCTCGTTATACCTCACTCTTTACGCTAAAGTATTTTTAGTAATTTCAACTATTTTTTCTACGGCCTTTGTGATTCAGGGGTCATTCTTAAGGAACTGGGACAAAATTTAAGCTTTAGGGTAAAGAGCGATGTATCGACGAGGGTTAAACCCCCTCATACACGCAATAAAACATACGAATATAGAAGTTCGTTACGTAAATTAATTCGTAAGTTACGTATATTTTTTACCAATGAAAACGTTTGTAAAAAATTAAAACTTCTAGTTGCTCTTTTAAGTAATCAAAAAATTGGAGGGCAACTGGGCCTCCTCCCTCGCTCCTTTTTCTCAAAATCTTCCGATTAATTGCAATTAATTAATATGCAAATTTCGTTCTAATTATTTATGTGCGGAGAGCCAAGATCAAAACATGCATTAATTCAAAAACGTCCAGAAATTAAATAAAAAAAACAGGTTTTTTCAAATGAAAGTAAGGAGCAACATTAAAACTTAAACCGAACAGAAACTACTCCGTATATGAAAGAGGCTTTTCCTCCTCAACGCCCCACTTTTTACGCTAAAGTTTCTTACTGTTTTAAAAATAGAGTTAAGAGAAAGAGTCAAACTTAAGCGAAAAAATTTTGATTTTTGAAGGGCGAAAAATTTACCTAAAAATGGGATTGGCTCCGGAAGATTTGAAATGGGTAATGTATGTAAGGGCAAATTGTATGCCTCTTGAACAACGTATGAAATATTTAGGGAGAAATAGACTGAAGGATGGTCCTTACAGTTGTCCTATGTGTGAAAAGATGGATGAGTCTTTTCATCATTTTTTAGGGGATTGTAGGGAGTTAAGGGAGCTACGTTTGGAAAAATTTTGTAGGGAGGTTGGGAGGAGAGAGTGGATTTTGGAAATTTTGAGAAGTAGGTGCTACTTAAACATAAATACTATTGGAAAATTCGTCTGGGTGGGAATGAGGTATCGTGATGGTTATCTTAAATAAATAGTTTTAGTATCTTTTCAGTCTATGCTTTGTTGCTGTATATTTTCGCTTGTTTTGTGTATGTTACCATGGCCCAATTTGGCTTTCGTGTGAATTAATCTACCTATCTATCTATTTGTCTATAGTATGCTTGGATTCAGTTCCAATTCTCTATCAAAATGCCTTGTACTCTTAACTTAATACCCTTAGTCATTTGTCATATATTACAGAAATACTCTTCCGAAGAAATTGGATGCACACGGTGCCTTTCGATTTTATTTGACATCCCCAACTGCGTACTGTCATGTTTCATTTACTTTCTCAACTCTCTCGAACAGGACTTATTGCCTTATTTTACTCCTGATATTTTGCATAAGTTTCATTTTGGCAACTTAGATAAACCTTTAATTATATTTGATCATGGTAATTTAATTATAAACCTTTATTAACATTTAATATATTCTTATCTTAGATAAACTTAGATAAATCTTTTGATATGGTTCAGTAGTAGTAGTAGTTTGTAGTATTAGCAGTAATAATAGCAGTAGTAGTGGTAGCAGTAGTAACAGTCACAGGTATTCACAGATGCAGTTGGAAGTAGTCAAATTCAAATGTTGTTACAGTGATAATTGCAAGTAATCACAATCCTAGTCATTAGTAGTCGCATTTGCAAATAGTCCAAGTCACTCCATCAAGTGGGTGCAGTCAGAGCTGTAAGCAGTTGAAGTCGTAGCTATAAGTAGTGACAGCTATTACTAGTTGTTATAGTTGTAGTTTCATTTGGTACTTTGAAGCACTTGAACCCTTTTTGATTTAGTTCAGTAGTAGTAGCAGTAATAGTATTAGTAGTATTAATAGTAGCATCCCTGAGTGTTTCAACTTAACACCCTCAGCTGTTCTGGAGATATTAGAGATATCCCGTTTTGACAACCTGTATGCATATAGTACTTTTTAATTTAGTTATATCTAAATATAAACTTTCTTTGAAAGTTTCTGCTTGATGCACTTTTTAGTTCCTGAGATTTTGCATCTTTGCCATTTTAAAAACATGGATGTAGTTAAATCCCCTTGATTTTGTTCCGTAGTAGCAGAAGTAATAGCAGCCCTGAAATTATCAGTTTAACACCCTTAGCAATATCTTGCTTAATCCAATTTTTTTACAACTTGCATTCTCATAGTTTGTTCTGATTTAGCTTAGTATACTTGTCAATATTCGGTAAAAGTTCAACTTTATACGCTAGATACTATAGACTTTTGCTGGCGTGTTGTTCGTAACCCTCTTTGACAACCTACATGCACTTAGTGTGTTGTGATTCATTTCAACACCCTCCCCCTCCCCCTTGGCATTCCTTGATTTTTTTTAACTTGTAACCTTAGCCTTAGAAATAAGTAGTTTTTGGTAGCATCAATAGTAGTAGAAGAACTGAGAGTAGCAAAAATGATATTAGTAGCATAAGTAGTGGTAGTAGCAGCAGTAGTGGTATTAAAATGTAGTTTTGTTAATAGTAGAAGTAGTAGCAGCAGTAGTAGCATTGGAAGAAGTAGCAGTAATAGCTGTAGTAACAGTAGTAGCAGCAGTAATAGTAGCAGCAGTAATAGTAGCAGTAGTAGTAATGGTAGTAGAGGTAGTATTATTAATAGTAATACTAATAGTAGTAGAGGTAGTATTATTAATAGTAATACTAATAGTAGTAGTAATAGTAATACTAGTAGTAGTAGTTCCTTTTACTCAGTTCAACATCTCCCTCAACATCCATCAACATTTCAAACTTGATGCTCTAAGCCTTTCTTGAGATATTGCTCATGCTCCATTTTGATAACCCGCATGTACACCATTTGCTTCGGTTTAGTTCAATCAGCTTCGTACCTAATTCCGTTCCTGAGATGTTGCATCTGTGCCATTTGGTCCACCTAAACGCATTTATACTCTTTTGATTGAGTTTTGCAGTAGTAGTAGTAGTAGCAGCAGCAGTAGTTGTAGCAGTAATAGAAGAAGCCCTGAAAGTTTTAAATGACCTATGTATCTTTTGACAAGATATTACGACACTTGTATCTTTTAAAAAGTTTGAAGAATAAAGATGCAAAGGACAGAGTTTGAACCATTTGATTGCTTGGTGATGTTGAATGGAATGAGTTTATTGCTCTAAAAGCGATAGCAATAACAATAAGTGGTAGCGATTTAAAACGGATAGCGCTAAAATAAGAAATGATTCTCTGCAAAATGTGTATTTTTTGGTCATGTAGCTATCATTAAAACACTACTCGTTCTTTTACTGCGCCCCTGCAAAGGAAAACCCAAAGGCTTTTTGCTGTGCATGATGTATGGCAAAAGAAAGAATTTATTCAGGATTACAGGTAGAACTAAAGGTAGAAAAGGGCTTTTTCAAACCCAAGGATGCGTTGATTGTGGGTTTAACTACTCACGGTTTTGTACCTAAACAGAACAATGTTTATGAACTAGCTATTATATAGGTGAATTTTTAGCTGATTTGAGAGTTGAGTTAGTTAAAAATGTTTGCTAAAACTTCAAAATGAATCTAATTAGTCTCTATAAGTAAGTTCGTCTTTACCAATAAAGCAATTAAGACGAGTAGATACAGACCCATTAGGTGACTAAATGAATCATTCTCAATATTAAAGTCACTGGTGAAAAAATAATGAGGTAGGTTTTCTGTTTGAGGCATTACAACATAAAACACAAACAAGACATATTTATTTCAAAAATAATAGAATGATCATTACATATAATAATATAGTGCCTTGGAGGTGAATTTGTCCCGCACTCACATTATCTTCAAATGCACTTCAAATACATTCATAGTACCTGAAAGGGGGATAATTGTCAGACTTCCAGAAAAATGACTCACACATAGATTCTACAAAACTAAATTTACTAATAATACTGGAAATGAAGTAATCAAACTGATGCAACAGAATTAAATTGAAGACTTCAAGTTCATAGGTTCTAGGTTCATATAGGTTCATAGGGTTCATAGGTTCATTTGGGTAGCCGTTTGGGTAGTTCATAGGTTCATAGGTCCATGTCCACCAATGTAAATACTAATTTCCATAACTGACAATGAATAATTTATCTTCAGCTCAATTGTTTTTACGATCATGATTCATTTCCACGCATACAGGTGAAAAATTTCCATGCACGCCGATTTTTTTTACTCTTTATAGATTTTTACTTGAATTTCGTGTCTTTAAAATCCATTTTCCGGATGCAAAAGCAAAATACCTTGACTTGAATGAAAGAAATTCCTGAATGAGAGAAAAACGACCAAAATTAATGTAATTAAAATTAATTAAATTAATTCAAATTAATAGCTCTCGCCTGGAGGCTGTGAAACTACCATAACTGGGAAAAACTTTGAGATGAAGGCTGGTAAAGCAAATAGAAATTAATTGAGTAAACAAATTAAGCAAAAATAGCAAAAAAAAATCATATCATTATTTTACTTCGCTTACTTTTTTTGCATAATATTTTTCCTGTAGTTAAATGTGTTGATATTGTTATGTCATTTACTCTGATTCTATGTGTTTTAATAAGAATTGTCATTTGAATCATTTTCCGTTGATTCTAGGTTTTCGCAGGAGTTATTAGAAGCTTTGGTGTTGACAGAAAAGTTGAAAAATGGAGTTACGTGTTATTGACATTTTAGAAGATAAAAAATCTTTCTCCTCCCACCTTGGTTCAAGGGACAAACTGTCAAGGTTTGTATGCTTCCAATATTTTTTTTAGTATATCTAAATTGAATTGTTTTGGGTTTTGATGAGATTGTTTCCTTTCAGAAAAATAAGCACCCTACAGTTATTTGGACTTACCAATGCCACTCTACGAGGCAATGTTATAGCTTTGCCTATAGTATAGGCCATAAGGCTCCAATGTTTTACTATTTTTTCCCTGAGAAACTTTAAATGGAAGGAGTGGTCGGATAAACTTCAAAGGTGGCTTATTCGACAGTAACTACAAAATTTGAATGCCCCTTTAAGAATTAAAATTGATCAGTGGGCAAATAGATTCCCCCCCCCACACACACCATTTTAACTATAAATTCATCTGATAAAAATTTTGAGATTGCTGTTTTGTTCAATATAGTTCAAATATCAGATAATTAACTCCCGGTCGACAAACCCCGCCCCCCCGGACCCACCGGCAGACATTATAAATTATACCCTTGGGGCATATATGGTTCTTATGGAAAGGGTACATGTGTTAACTTTGAAAAGGGTTCATTTGATTGAAAATTGAAAGCTCTATACCACTTTCTGAAAGTCAAAAGAGATCGTAGGGAAACTACCCCTCCAATGCCCTTTTCCCCCAAACCTATCCGATAAATATTTTGAGAGGGCCATTTTGCTAAAAATAGTTCAGACATAAGGTAAAACTCCGAGGTTCACACAACTCCCCAGAGCCAGGTGGCAAGTGTTTTAGATTTTACCCAAGGGGCATATGTTTCCTTTATGCATGGGTAATCGTATAAACTTCAGAGGCAGGTAACTTGATTGGAAATTGAACGTTCCAGCTACCTTTTTACGAGTCAAAAGTGATTGCTGGGTATCTACCCCCCTACCCACCCCCACATACCCACAAAAATATCATTTTCCCCCAAATACATCCCATCAAAATTTAGAGATAGCCAGTTTGTTTTAAATAGTCCAACGATCATGTAACATAACTTTGGGAGCAACATACCCCCCCCGTAGAGCCTGGGGAAGGGTTGTAACATATGCTCCGAGGCATATGAGATTTTATGAAAGAGATAGCCGTACAAACTTCGGAGGAGCTCAAATCACTAGTAAAATAAAACTTCTAATTCCCTTTATAAGAGTCAAAAGTTATCCAATGGCAACTAGCCCCTCCGCCCAACCCTCTTTTCCCAAAAACTTTTAATCGAATTTTATATAGGCATTTTGTTCAATTATAGACCAAAGATCATATAACACAAACTCTGGGGTTAGTACAGCCCCCAGAGCCCGGGGAAAAGTGTTGTAAGTTATACCCCGGGGGCATATAAGGTTTTGTGCAAGGGGGTTGCATAAACTTCAGAAGTGGCTCATTTGATTCGAAATTGAAATTTCTATTTAAAGTTTTAAGAGTATTTAAAAGTAACCCGAGGGAATCTACCCCCCTCCCCACACACACATTCTCTTTTTTCACCAAATACATCCCATCAGAATTTTGAGATAGCCAGTTTCTTGCCAGCCAACGATCAGACGGCAAAAACTTCGAGGTCATCATGCTCCCCACCCAGAGAGCTGGGGAAAGCACAGATCCTTTGTCTTTGTCCTTTTATTTGTTATGATGTTTTTTGGTTTATCTTTTTTCGTTTTATTTTGGTATATTTGAAGTAAATGTGACAATTGATAGCCTTCTTTTTGAGCTTAGCAACCTGTTGGCTTTATTTGATTATTGGTGTTTGCTTATATTTGAATGAAATAAAAAATCTATCAATCTATGTAAATTATTAGAAATTGAAAGCTCTGGTTTCATTTCATTATTTTATTGAGTCAAAAGGGATACGGTGGCACCTAATCACACTCTATTAACCCTAGGGCCACAAGGTCCAATGTTTTATTATTATTTTTTCCAAGGGGCACTTCACTTGGAAGGGATGCCCGTATAAAATTCAGCGGGGGCTCATTTGATTGTACATTGGAAGTTATAGTGCCCTTTTTACAAATCAAAAGTGATCGGAGGGCAACTAGCCCCCAACAAAATTTTTCCCAAAAATGCATCCAATAACAATTTTAAAAATGATTCGAAGATCATATAACAAAAACTCCGGGGTGGACGGAACCCCCCAGGGTCCAAGGGCTATGCCCTTGGACCCTGGTACTAAGACATGTCCAGGTTTTAAGCTATGCCCTGGGGGCAATTATGGTTCTTATGGAAGGGGTGCTCGTATGAACTTCAGAGAAGGCTCATTTGAATGGAAATTGAAAGTTTGAGTTCGCTTTTAAAGAGTCAAAAGAGATCAGAGGGTAACTAGCCCCCCAAGCACTTTTTACCCGAAGTCCAATAAAAATTGTGAGATGGCCATCTTGTTAAAAATACTTCAAAAATCAGATAACAAGAAATCAGGGGTCGAAAAAACCCCAGAGCCCAGAGACAAGTGCTTCAAATCTTGCCCCGGTGACATATACGTTTCTCATGTAAGGGGTAGTCGTATAATGTTCAGAGGTAGCTCTTTAATTGGAAATAAAAAGTTCTAGAGACCTTTTTAAGAGTCAAAATTGACCGGAAGTCATCTAACCCCCCCCCCCCCCACACAGAGACACTCTCTTTTCCTTAAATGTATCCGATAAGTTTCAGACAGCCTTTTTCTTTGAAATATTCCAATGATCAGGTAACAAAAAATTTCAAGCCAACATACCCTCCCAGATGCCAGATGAAGGGTTTCAACTTCTACCCCGGGGCATATAAGTTTTTTATGGAGGTGGTGGTCGTGTAAACTTCTTAGGGGAATCAAATGCAGAGGCGCCATTTAGGGGAGGGTCAGGGGTGGGCAAATGCCCACCCCAAATTTTTCAGGGGGGCCCAAGGTTCCCTTTTTCAAGGGCCCTTTGCCAACCATAATAATCCATTATGTCCAACATAATCCATTCTGTTTAATTGATTTGAAATTACTGCACGCCTATTACTTTCACCAACGTATTGTTTACTTAAATAAGAAAGTTTCTCGCTGAGGAGGGCCAGCCTTTAGTCTGGTTGAATTTTCCACTTTAAGTTTAATCACTTAACCTCGTTGATTATGATCTTTGATGTTATAATTAATCTTAGAGGTCAGTGTGGCTGAGTTCCACATTGGGTTACAGTACATTTCCATGCAACATACGGGTGCTGAAAATGAGTTTTACCTAGAATATTCGATCGATGTGCTACCAAAACTCGCATTTTTTCTTACGTGAAAGCTGGGGGGCCCAAAATGGAGTTCATACCCACCCCAAGATTTGGCCCAAATGGCGCCTCTGATCAAATGATAAGAAATTTTAAATTCTAGTTCCCTTTTTAAGAATCAAAAGTGATCCAATGACAATTAGCCCCCCCCCCCACCAACCCTTTTTTCCAAATTTTTCCGATCAAATATTTCATACAGTCATTTTGTTCAAAAATAGACCAAAGATCATATAACAAAGACTTTAGGGATAACACAGCCCCCCTCCCCCGATATTTAAAATTCTAGTTCTCTTTTTAAGATTCAAAAGGACCAAAGGGCAACTAGCTCCCTACCCTCCTTACTCTGAATCCATTCGATTGAGTTTTGGACATCCTTCTTATTGAAATAAGTCAAAAGATTAGATAACAAAAACACCAGTGTCAGCAAAATCCCCCAGTGCCCGGGAGCAAGTGTTGCATGTTATGGCCGGGGGGCATATAAGGTTCTTATGCGAGTATTTCTAAAATAGTCTGAAGTTCAAATAAGGCTGACCCCCCTAAATTTAAACAACTTATTAAGGATGTCTAATTCCAGAACTTAAGGGAGCTGACACCTGGCCCTCCCTGTATGACCCCTCTCCAAAAAAGCTATTAATGATTTTTTATCCCAGAATTACGTGAACTCACTCCTGGCCCTCCACACCCCGACCACCCCCTACCAAAAACACAATTTATTAACGATATTTTATTCAACAGCTTATGGGAGCCAAATCCTGGTCCTTTATGGCCTGATACCCATCCCCCCGAAAAATATTATCAATAATAAATACAGGGAGCTGTCTCCCGGCCAACCCTCCATGGCTCAACCCCCTTCCCCACAAAAAGAACAGCTTATCAATGATATTTTATTTCAAAAATCACTGAAGCTTAACACTGGTCCTCTCTTTATGGCCCAAACCCCTTTTCCCACATATACACCCCAAAAAAAATTAACAATATTCTATTCCAAAAATCTTGGCAATTCAGTTTAATTTTACCACCTCTTTCCAAAACTGGTCAACACACCGATATTCTTCACTAAAAGGAAGATTTAAGCTACTGCTGGTTTCCCTAAAGATGAAAGCATAAGGCCGACTGCCACTATTAGGACAACAGGACTACTAGGCCTTGTGACTTTCACTATCCTCGAAGTTATTAGGATTTTCCCGAAAATATTGCAAAATCGGAGCGGCAAAAACGCTTGGGCATAGAAGCATTAAAACTTTACATTTGGCCTTGAGTAAAACAAATCTTGAGCTAGTGATCTTTCAGTAATTAATATCTTATGTATCAAATATTCAGTTTAATTTTATTCAAGGATTATTGCGCTTGACTCAGGATCCTTTGTCCGAGAGGACAAAGGTTTGAATTCTAGTGTACCCAATTATTTAGTTTGGGACGGGAGTCAGTGGCGTGACTCTCTAAGCTCAGCCAGAGTCGACCCAGTTCTAAATGGGTACCTGGAAAAATCTGGGGGAGGTAAACAGGAAAGGTGTGCAAAAGCACAAGATGGTTGGCCCCCAGCACCGTTGGTAGGGACTATAAAGTCTAATGCTGTATTCTTTAGCCTTCTCTTTTAATTCTTGCCAAAACTGTTAATTTATTTTGGAATAAACAATTATTTTGAAATAAAAATTTTTGGAAAACTTGGAACTTTGATAATCAAAAAAGAACAGAAATTGATTTAAAAGAAAATTGAAAAAAAAATTTTAAGAAAAGCAAAGGTCATATTAAACTTAAGGACAGAAGAAATGGAAACCTAAAGTAACTCAAACAAAGAAAGTCCAGAAATCACTATTAAAGAATAAATGGAACTCAAAACGAACAGAAACTAAATAAACAATCTAAACAAACTAAATAAACAGTAAAAAAAAAGTACAACAGGTGCTAATATAAATGAATAAATTTACCTTAAAACAGGTAAAGGTTAAATTAAGTATGCAAATAAAGCTTGAGACGAACAAAGATGTTTTGTTGTTGACGTATATATGAAACCCAAAGGAATAGAAATTAAATAAACAATCATTGCAAACAATCATAGTTAAGCAAACAACGTAGTTGGACAAGCATTTTTAAGGCCGTGATTAAGTGAACTTGAAAACACCGAGCTTCAAAATTGAAGTTAGGTTAGCCTTTCGTCTTTTAATTCTCTAGAGACCGCCGATTGTCAAAACTTCAAATAGCACCAATTATCAAGTCTTGTGAAAGGTTTTGATTGACAGCTTCCTTTGGTGAGATACTTCAGCCGACAAATATTAATATATTTGGCTGCGTCTTGCAAAGCTTGACTAAATGGCTTTCTCATAGTTTTGATCGAATGATTTTGAGAAAAAAAGGAGCGGGGAAGGAGGTCTAGTTGCCCTCCGATTATTTGGTTACCTATAAAGGCAACTAGAACTTTTTATTTTTTAAGAATTTTTTTATTAGTAAAAATAAATTTTATTAGTTAAATATATACGTAACTTACAAATTAGCTTAAGTAAGGAACTTCAGTATTCTCATATTTTTATTACATATATGAGGGGGTTCACCCCCTCGTCAGTACCTTGCTCTCCACGCTAAAGCTTAAATTTTGTCCCGATTTCATAAGAATGACCCCTGAATCACAAAAGCCGTAGAATAAATAATTGAAATTTATAAAAACACTTTAGCGTAAAGAGCGAGGTATTAGGAGGAGGTGAGCCCCTCATATGCGTAATAATTTCTGTTCCTTTTAAGTTTTAATGCTGCTCCTTACTTTCAGTTGAAAAAACGTTGTCATATTTATTTTTTCATTGTTTTTTTAAATAATACTAGAAAATCTTGCGCTCCCTTCATGGAAATTTTCTTCCCCATGACAAATTCCTCCAGGAATAGTTCCCCCAGCATACCCCTCTCTTCTCAACCCCTGCCCCCAACCAAATGAAAACGCCCCTGAAAACGCCTGTACACTTCCCAATAATCATTACTATATGTAATCACTGGTCAGTATTTGTAACTTGTAGCCCCTCCCACGGGGACTGTGGGGGAGTAAGTCGTCCCAAAAGACATAGTTATAAGGATCTTCGACTACGCTGAATAAAATGGCTATCTCAGAACTTTGATCCGGTGACTTTGGGAAAATAATTAGCGTGGGACGGGGGCCTAGGTGCCCTCCGATTTTTTTGGTCACTGAAAAAGGGCACTAGAACTTTTCATTTCCATTAGAATGAGCCCTTTTGCAACATTTTAGGACCACTAAGTCGATACGATCACCCCTGAAAAAAAAACAAACAAACACGGATCTGTGATCTGCCTTCTGACAAAAAATACAAAATTCCACATTTTTGTAGATAGGAGCTTGGAACTTCTACAGTAGGATTCTATGACTTTTAGGGGTTGTTTCCCCCTATTTTCTAAAATAAAGCAAGTTTTCTCAGGCTCGTAACTTTTGATGGGTAAGACGAAACTTGATGAAGCTTATATATTTGAAATCAGCATGAAAATCCAATTCTTTTGATGTAGCTATTGGTATCAAAATTCCATTTTTTAGAGTTTTGGTTACTATTAAGACGGGTCGCTCTTTACTACAGTTCGTTACCACGAACTGTTTGATAAAGTTGGAGGACAAGCAATATAAACAAAGGTATTTTATTTCAAATTATAATAAAATTAAGTATATAAATACAAAGAAGGATAGAATGTCAGGAAAATGAATTTTCTTGTTACTTGTACTAGACCATTAATCTTATAAGTACGGCTCTCGTATTGGAAGCCCCCGTGGAACTCTGGGATCGACAAGCTCTGGGATCAAAGCATCCATGAAGAATCCTTTTAGCTTGGGAAAAATCTTTTCGGTCCAAAAGTCTGGATCGCGGTCTATCTTTTCAATGTAGAAGTCTTTCTGGGTAAAAATCATGAAAAAGCAAGTATCTAGCTGAGCACATTCAAGCTGACATTGTACTTGGTAAAAGTAGTCGTGGTCTCGTTTGAGGTTGACCAGTCCATTCTTTCCAACTTCCATGCAACAGTCCACCTTAGCCTCTTTTCGGTTCTTTATCCACTCGCCTATCTCCATATTTTTCGCAGTTTCTGGACACTTTATTTCCAAAAGTGCTCTTTTTCCGCACGGCATAATTACTAAGTAATCTGGACTGGCACCAATGAAGCCATGGTCATAGTGCACAAAAAAACCGCATCGCTCCACTTTAAATCTGGTCGATTCTTCAAACTTTTTTGCAGCTACTGGTTCAAATGTATGCCCGTAGATCATTGCTTTAGTCACTTTTGATGGCGCATAAAGAAGTTTTTGCACCAAGGGGGTTACAATCTTCGTCCTTCGCTTGGCTATAGTTCCGGCCCATGAAGCCGTTATTCTGTCCCTGCGTACTGCTGACCAGCTTCCGTCGTCTTCTCCTTGTAGGCGTGTCGCAGCTTCTATTTCTTGAATTTGTTCAGTGCTACACTCTAGCCGTTGTAAAAAGGCACTCTTCATTATTTTGAAGTCAACAGCTGCAAGATCAGGAGTTGTTGCGTTTGGCCCATACTTCCCATCAGGTTCATTTACTTTCTTCTGCTTCAGTATTTCATTGCGACAAGTCATTGACTTTCGAGCCCTCTTCTTTAGAGCTCTTAGCCTAGATTTTCTCATTGAAAGTTTTGTCGTCGCTCGAGGTGGTATCCTTCCTGTGATTTTTCTATATATATGAAGCCTTCCTAGCTCTCCTTTACTATATTTAACACCAGCAGCTGCTACTCGAGAATTATATCGACCATTTTGAGTCACGAGGAATTGCTTCCCTCCTATTAATTTTGCAACTATACTCATAAAGTACTCAGCTAAGTTGCTTGTATTATTCTCAATCAGTAGTCGCGCTCTTCTTGTTAGAGTTCAAATGCTTGTAGGACATGGCAGAGGAATATCATAGAGGGACAATCCGTAAGAGGCATTTTATACCTGAGTCTTTACAGAGCCCAGGGCATTTTGTGTGATCACCACTGAAGAAATGGTGAGGAATGGCATTAAGAGCCTCTATTAATTCTTTTGCGCCTTTGCCTTCTTGGCTAATTCGGATGATCGTTGCCCGGGCGTACCCACATAGCTTTTTAATCATTATTGGAGTTAGCCTTTTTGAGCATTCTTGGCCACCAGTCTTCCTTTTGTTATACAATCGCGATGTAAGGCATTTGCAGGCATGATTTACGCATTCCACTTTCTCAATCATCCGTCCGTATGGAACCTTAGCGATCAACTCATTATACAAGTCTCCATCAGCAATGAACCGCTTATATTTTAATTTGTGCATTGTTGGAGCTAAGCGAAATGCCTCTACTATTATGTCCGCTTCCATTCCTGTTGATGATCCATCCCAGTTCAAAAAACACTTGTGATGGGGTTTTTCCGAATTTCTGTAACGAAAGCACAAAAATTGTTTCGAACGCCAATATGGAGCAGCTTCTTAGAGTAGTATCCAATCACCACACCACATCCAGATAAAGCTCTGTAACGAGTCCCGTAGCTTCGCGTGCACCAACTTCCATCAACAATTACAGTTGTCTGCACAAGACCCTCGTGGTCGAACCCTTCTCCAGCTCTCAAAGCTGCCTCTCTTTCTGCTTTTCCATTTTGTAATAAATATTCGGCAAGGAGTTTTTCTGTTTTCTCGCAGATTTCACGCTCGTACTTTGAAAACACTGCAGACGCTGGAATATGTAGTCCTAATGTACAAAAAAGCTCCTCAATCTGGGCATGCGTAAGTCCAACATTTATTGCTCCCAGGACAATCTCACGATTTAAATTTTTGGTCTCTCTGTCATCTGCTTGCGGTGCATTTTTATCTTTTTTTCGTGATGGAGGAGCTTCGGTAAATACTGACTCCTCCTCTTTGCAGGATTCACATCTGAATACAAATCTACTTCGGAGTCCTTTTAGATATTCTTTTTCAAACATCATATTTGGGACGTCCTTGATGTCTTTGCAACTAAAAAAAAAATATTTATTTAATAAAATAAAATGAATGAGACTTTCCCAAAAGTTTTAGACTGAAGAACTTGCCAACATATAGACCCTTTCCCAGGATCTTATTTTCGGGGGCGGGGATTTAAACAAATGTCCCGGAATCGTAAAGGCCCTGGGTCGTCATGCTTCGAAACCGATCCATCGTTCGATAAACATTTCTTCGTTTTGTTCGACATTTCAAATTGCTGAATAGTGGAAATACGCCACCGGCGCAAGGACCTTTGTTGTCACAAGTGTCGTTAATCCCAAAAACGAAAAGGATTCACAAATCAAAAACTATAAGCAATGACACGAAGTCGTCGATGCCGCTCCACTGCGAAATTTTTAGATGTTATTCATAACGAATGAAAATTGGAGGACACAAGCTTCAAAAAAATTACTCAAAAACGAAAAAATAAAAAACGGAAGGAGTTCGGAGGTGAAAAGCGAACGGCTGATCAGATCTTAATGAAATTTGATATTTAGATGGATCTTATTGTTTAGAACACAGGTTTCAAATCCCGATCATATGAGCTCTTGGCTCTTCCGACCTCGTCACAAGTGCTACATGAGCCCTTAGCTCTTGTTATTTTGTCACAATCGACCATTATAATAAAAGTATTGTTTTTCACTATTATTATTCTGTAATGTTTTTACTGTTGTAAATCGTCAGTATATCTACTTCCTTCTGCTTATTAAGTACATATTATGGTATATCAAACAAAAACTTCTTATCTTTCCTGCAAATACAGTCTCTTGGTCCTGATTTATTTGACCTAATTAATAAAATAATTATTTGACCATTTCTCTAAAAAAACGTCTCCCTCTCTTCCTTTTTGGGCTAGAACATGTGTATCCAAACTTGACATGCTGCATCGTCTAAGGCATAATTGGTTCAGTTTTCTAAAATAATTACTAAATTTTGAATCTTTGAAAATAATAATAAGTTTTGATAATAAATTTTGAATCTTTGAAAACTTTATCAAGACCAAGAAGAAAAATCTTTCTTTGATTTTTAAAAACATTTTAAATGAAAACGCATAAGAATTCGGCTTAATAAATAGAGTATAAAATAAAGCTCACCTGTGCTTCCAAACTTTAATCTCCAGATCGCGCATGAAAAATGCAGGATCAAAAATCCGTCGGCAATCCTTCAATTCGTCGCAATCCAAGTTTCTACCACCAGTCACGATCCGGTAGGGCAACGGGGAAGAAGCTAGGGGGTTCTGCTCCATCTCAAGGTTTGTCGCTTGACCTAAATCTCTTGACTTGTCTAGTTCTTCGGCGTACCGCATTATTAGGTATTTTGGATATTTGCATCTACCAAGCTCTAAATACTTTTTACAAAGGCGCTGTCTATGTGTGGTAACACTTTTAAGATGCATACCTCGCTTTGATTTAATTTTCCCCATGATTTCGGCTTTGTGTGCACAACTTTACTGAAGGCTCCTGGCTATTTCTCATTTCTAGGTTACTTCATTGCATTGAAATAATTTATGAAAATTTCAACCTCTATTAACAAGCAGCTCATTATACCAGCTTGTCATTTTGGTCTCTGGGGGATATTATCGGTGATCTGAAAAGATTCTTTCTGGCAACCGACTTGTAAAAATTTCAGGTAGCTGAAAATATTCTAGGGGACTGTTAGAAAACAAGAAAATACATCAAAAAATGGTTCCAATCATCTTATAGGTTATTGTCTTCTGCTCATGATAGTACCGATTTTGTTCCAAAAGCAATATCCTTCATAGAGTACACTTGTGAAAAAGACCTAGACATTTTCTAAGATTTCTAAGCAATTAGAGGAAATAGAACAAAATCCTTTCAAACATTTTGTAGCATCTTCAAGAAGCTATGGCCTGATATTAAAAGCGGCATCTTCCGCCAATCAATACTTGAGTACTTTTTAAATATAAATTTTCAATTTAACATGGGATTTTCGAGTTCCATCAGTTCACTTAATCACCGCCTTAATGATGCTTCAGATAGGAGGAAGGATCCGTGACCAAATCAGGTGAAGAATATATTAGACCATGCAGGGCTAGGCAATTTCTGGAATAAGGAAAAGAAGATAGGGGGGATGGTAGGGACTGTTCCTAGGCTGGTTGCTACTGGGCTAGAGTCTTAGGAAGTTCAGGCTTTGCAAGCTGAGAATGGTCACCTCGCCGTCCCTTGTGCTCTGTACGAAGGTCAAGGAGAACTGGGGCGAAGAAACTTACCTAAAAATGGAATTTCTCTGGAAGATTCGAAATACTTAACGTATGTAAGGGTAATTGTACACTTCTTGGAGAACGTAGAAAATATATACGGAGGGATAGATTAAGGGATGGCCCTTTCAGTTGCCCAATGTGTGGAGAGATGGATGAGTTCTTGCATGATTTTTTAGGAGAATGTAGGGAGTTGAGAGAGTTGAACTTATAAATTTTTGGTTAGAAGGTTGGGGGGAGAGATTGTATTTTGGAAATTTTGACAAGCAGGTGTTGCTCATTTTTGGTTAGTGGAGCTCTTTTATTTTATTCGAAAAATTCGTTAAGGGCAAAAAGATTTTTAAATCAATTTGAGGAAAATGGGTAAGTTGCCTTTTCTCATTGAAAAAAGTAGTACGACATAAGAGCTTTTGGAATCAAAATGATTTTTTCCCCTTTTGCAGAACAAACTATTTTTTTTCTTTTATGAACAACAATTCGGGAATAACAATGAATAACTTATGACATATTTTTTAGCTTCTGTGCTTTCTCAAATGTTTCAGTTCCACGGCCAATTGTTTTTTGAACTATCGTCACCAAACTACGTTGTCAAGGAAATTCTAAATTGACCCATTTTTTTAACTAAAATTTACTTTTTGACGCATCCCAAATCATCTCATTTATTTGTCATACCCTGGATTACTGTATTTATGAAAAATTCAACTGACACTCCCAAAATTTAGAAGAAACTTAGGAATGGGATAACATGGCATTTGGGGATTATGCTCCTGTTTTGACAGGAACACAGACTCCAAGACTGTTGTATACTTGTCTCTTTAGGTAGCTTGCGACTTAGCAGAGGGCAAGAAAAGCAAAATTAGGTGACTAGTAGGACTAATAACTTAGAGGAAACTAGCCTATTTATCTGCCAAGATATGTTCAAGCTAGCATTATCATGTTTTATGCCAAGTGGATTTTAGCTGAAGATAAACTGTGAAATAAACGGTGGCCTATTAATCTTCACTTACAGAGAAAGTTCAACTTTATTCCTATCACGTAACGGATGAGTTATGTTAAAAATTCAATTTTCTTTGAAATTGTCTACTTTCCTTATGAAGTCACTCCGCCAGTGCTGCTAATAATTTTGAAGGCCTACGTTTCAGTTAGGTCGCAGAGGATAAAAATCTTATAAAACTCTGCATTTTTTACATTCAAAAAGTATTTTTTTACGAATAAGTAGCTTCAATCAAAGTTCATCAGGCGTAAGAGTATATTCACTCTGGTGCAGCAAGCAAAAAGTCAACAAACGCAGAAATGAAAAAAATTATAAAACTGACAAAGAAAAATATCTTTTAGTTCACTATTAGGTCTTAAGCAGAAAGGATCTCAAATCTTGTATCCATATCATTGTAAACAATCTACCTTAATGTGAAACATTCCTTTAACATCTTCAAGTTCATTGCACCAAAATGAACCAGCAATAGCTTTCTCTCCAGTAGTTCGAGGGATGAGTGTAACCACTCCCTTTGCAATTCCATTTACTGGAATCACACTAGAAAAAAAGTCTTTAATGTTTAATAAGAAAACAAAAAGCAAATAAGTTACATACTGATATTATACTGGTTTAGCCTCAACTTCATAAGGTTTTAAATTTGGCCACTTTTTTCTTTGTTAGGAAGGGGGGGATTCTTAAATCTAAAACTTTTTATGTTTCAAGGAATTCTAAGGATTTAACAGCTTGTTTTCAAATATTTTTTTTTAAACTGTCAAGAAAATTAACAGAGGACTTTATTTGACAAGAACCTTCAGTATTTCTGTCACTGGAGTGCTCCAGACACACGACTAGCATTGAGCTTTTTGCTTTATAGATCTGTATCCCTTCTATCAAAATAAAAAAACAAGTTTTTTAAATGAAAGTAAGGAGAGACATTAAAACTTAAAACGAACAGAAATTACTCCCTATATGAAAGGGGCTTTTCCTTCTCAACGCCCCGCTCTTTACGCTAAAGTTTGACTCTTTCTCTTAACTCTACATTTTAAAAGAGTAAAAACTTTAGCGTAAAGAGCGGGGCGTTGAGAAGGAAAAGCCCCTTTCATATAGGGAGTAATTTCTGTTCGTTTTAAGTTTTAATGTCGCTCCTTACTTTCATTTAAAAAACTTGTTTTTTTTATTTAATTTCTGAACGTTTTTGAATCAATGCATGTTTTGATTTTGGCTCTCCGCAGAGGAATAATCAAAACAAAATTTGTATATTTATTTGTTTTGGCTAAATGGCTTTCTCATAATTTTGATCGAATGATATTGAGAAAAAAAGAGCGGGGGAGGAAGCCTAGTTGCCCTCCGATTTTCGGTTAATTAAAAATGCAACTAGAACTTTTAATTTTCTACGAATCTTTTTATAAGTAAAAGATATACGTAACTTATAAATTAGCTTACGTAAAGAACTTTTGTATTATCGTGTTTTTATTACATATATGAAGGGGTTTGCCCCCTCGTCAGTACCTCGCTCTTTACACCAAAGCTCAAATTTTGTTCCAATTCATTAAGAATGACCTCTGAATCACAAAAGCCGAAGAATAAATAGTTGAAATTACTAAAAATACTTTAGCGTAAAGAGCGAGGTATTGGGAGGAGGTAAGCCCCTCACATGGGTAATAATTTCTGTTCGTTTCAAGTTTTAATGCTGCTGCTTACTTCCAGCTGAAAAAAAAACTTTTTCATATTTAATTTTTCATTGTTTTTTTTTAAGTAATGCTAGTAAATCCTGCGCTCCCTTCATGGAAATTTTCTTCCCCCATTACAAATTCCTCGATAGAACGTTCCCCCAGCATATCTCCCTCTTCTCAACCCCTGCCTCCAACCAAAAAATCCTCCTGAAAACGCATGTACACTTCCCAATAACCATTACTATATGTAAGCACTGGTCAAAGTTTTGAACTTGTAACCCTTTCCATGGGGACTGTCGGGGAGTAAGTCGTCTGCAAAGACATAGTTATAAGGTTTTTCGACTACGCTGGATAAAATGGCTATCTCAGAATTTTGATCCGTGGAATTTGGGAAAATAATTAGCTTGGGAGGGGGCCTAGGTGCCCTCCAATTTTTTTTTGTCACTTAAAAAGGGCACTAGAACTTTTCATTTCCGCTAGAATGAGCCCTCTCACAACATTCTAGGACAACTGGGTTGATACGATAATCCCTGGGAAAAAAACAAAAAACAAAAAAACAAAAAACAAATAAACACGCATCCGTGATCTGCCTTCTGGCAAAAAATATAAAATTCCACATTTTTGTAGATAGGAGCTTGAAACTTCTACAGTAGGTTTCTCTGATACGCTGAATCTGATGGTGTTATTTTCGTTAAGATTCTATGACTTTTAGTGGGTGCTTCCCCCTATTTTCTAAAATAACGCAAATTTTCTCAGGCTCGTAACTTTTGGTAAGACTAAACTTGATGAAACTTATATATTTAAAATCAGCATTAAAATGCAATTCTTTTGATGTAGCTATTGGTACCAAAATTCCATTTTTTAGAGTTTTGGTTACTATTGAGCCGAGTCGCTCCTTACTACAGTTCGTTACCACGAATTGTTTGATTGGGTCCTTCTTCTTTTGTTGGAGATATAGTATGGGGCTTATGACAGGCTAGAAACGAAAACAGGGAATATGTACTATGAGACTATCGACATCTACCACCAGACTGCCGACGTACACGTCTGGCTGACTTTGCGCTTATTAACAACCTCGCGTTTTTAAAAGCTATTTCTTCAACAACTAAAGCTAATTAAGATTCCTGAGATTAACTGTATCAAGGTGAAACTTTTACGGTATCACTAGGGGACTTTGAAAAAAATCAAAACACACAATGTGCATCAATTTTGCCAATAGAGTGTTGAAAACACTGCATGCCTACTATTACTACTACTGCTACTACTGAGGCTAAGAATATAAAGTTGAAACTACCAGGGTATGTGTAGTAAAAGTTCAAACTAAATCAAAACACAGTTTGTGTGTGCATGTTGCCAAAATTATGCATCAGCAATATCTTAAGAGTAGCTTAACTTATTAAGCTAAAACTGTGCCCTCTAAAGATTCCAAGCAATACCTGGAATATTGCTGATACTTTCTTTTGACAACATGTGAACGTATAGTGTGTTTTGATTGAGCATAAAATCCTACTCAGTATTAAAAAAAAATTTCCCCTTTAACGCCCTTACTACAACTATCGACAACTCATTGCAGCATCAAGCGGACTGAGGCCAACACATCTACGCAACCCAAATCAATAAATCGCAGCCTCCCTCTTTACACCCTCCAAGGAACTCCCATTTCCCTTAAATCTTTCCTTACAACATCCTTTCGCCCTAACCAGGGAGAACCTGCTTTTCGTTTGGCCCTAGATTGTTGGTGGAAAATTGAAACTTTACTCTTACCCTCTGCATAATTAGTGAACTAGCAGTAGTAATAATAATAGTAGCATGCACATAGGGCCTCTTGGTTAGTTCAATATATCCCTCAAGAGATAAGTACAAATTTAAAGATTGATAGTTTGAACTTACTCATCGAGCTTGATTTTCTGAGCTGGCCCCATTCCAGGACCTTCAACGCTGAACCGAGGCTTTGTGAGTGGAACTGGTAGTGGGTTTTCGAGGGATACTTCAAGGACAAGGTGAGAATTTACTTGACATAGAGCTCGGCCCTGAAAAAAATTCATATGACACATGCTGATAGTGTTAAGTTGAATTCATTCCTTTTCTTCAAATTTGTAAAACCAGTCCTAAGCTTTAAAAGATGTTTGTCAAAGTATCTGAAGTTGTCTAAATTTAAAGCTTTTAAATTTAATTTTTCAATAGTCTAACCTCAATGGATCAATAGAAATTAAAGATTCTGTGTGAACAGTAACAGAGAGGCAAAATTCCATAATAAGCTTAAAACAACAAATAAAAAACCAACAAGTTTAAAGGTAACATAAAAAATATAAAACTAAAGCAAGAAAACATAAAAAGATAGAAAGCAATTCAAAACTCGTAAAAAATTCAAACCCTTAAATCTGAAAATCACAAATTTAAAGTAATCACAAAAATTCAAAAATTAAAGCGAAAATAATGCATAATAAGAGTAGGCATTGTTATTAAAAGTCATATTATAACAAACTTACTATTTATTAGCAAGATTCTTGGCACTACTAATTACTTCTTGATAGTGTACCAATCTCAGTAATCTTTCTTTGACCACGTACAACGGTTAAAACTACTTCAGAAAAGTCCACACAGTAGCCTTCTGGAAATTTTCTGCTTTCTTCCCTCATTTCATTTCCTTCTCTTATCAAAATTTTAATCTGAACGGGTCGGAACAAATTAAGAATTGTGAAAGAACGGGAACAGGCGATGAAACATAGCCCATTACAAGTGTAAAGCCCTAGAGGTTGATTCCTTGTACTTAAATGAGAGTAGACAGTGACATTAAAAAAAAAAAAAAACATAACCTAGCTATTAACAAGATTCTCAGTCAGGTATGTAACCAGGCTGTTTTGTCCGGGAAAGGCCAGATCCAGGGTGCTACATGGTTTGAACCCTTCCCAAACTTTAGTTGGGCTCATAAGAAATAATAGAATCGTGTATAAGCACAATTTTGGTTTGTTTTTAATTATTTGGCAACCCCCACCTCTTCCCCAAAATAAAACCTTCCCCTGAACGAAAATCCTGAGCATGGCCTTGGAGGGGGATGAAACATAATTTTATTTGATGCTCCGTATAAGAAGTAAAAAATATTAGAAGACCGCTACTGTAAGCTGAAAGAAACATCTTGTTTAAATTGCTTTTAAATGTTTGCAGCGACTGTGAATCTATTGCTATATCAGATAGTTTGTATTTATTCGAAATGAGAGAAAATTGATATCTTATGCTCAACGTCGGTCTGTCATTCTTGACAATCGAGAAATGAAGTTTTTCCAAGCTCTTGATGTATGACAGTGTTCAGATTTAATGAAAAAGATTCAGTCCATTCGAAAAGTAATTTTTTGTTGGATTTTTTAAACCAAATTCTCAAATTAAAATAAACATTTTCTCAGCTCAATAATATCTAGACACAATAAAGATATTTTGTTTCAGACAAGTTTTCAGTCTTGCTAGGGTGCAATAAAGCAGCCTAAAATTAAATTGATCTATTCTGAACAGTTTTTAACCCTCATGGATTTTAAACTTCAGTTTTTAATTCTCATTATATTGATGAGAAATTGAACATCCAGACACTCTTATAATACCGAAAATACGCGCTTTAAATGGCAGAGCTGAGTCCACATACGTGTCCTAAACGAGTCCTAAATATCTTTGAACATCCACTTTTCATAAGGAAGAAGCCAACACTAATATTTTGGGTAACACACGGTTCACTGACTTTGAACTTCTAAAAAAAAACTATAAATTCTGACATTTCTATATAGGATAGGGATCAATCTATTAACTCTATACTTAGAACTTAGATTCAGAGTAATATTTCCTGGTACAGTCCTAAGCTTCCTTCGTTTCCCGCCCTTAAACTAATAGCTGTCTTATTTGCAAACAATATTGGCAAATCATCACTTGAGGGCTAGAAATTTAGACGATCATTTATAACAAAAAAGAAAAAGAAAAATAAAAATAAAAAGTTTATTATGAATAAAAAGAAAAAACATCGAGCCAAGTACAGATGTCTGAGAAATCTTTCAGTCTTTAAGCCGCAAAAATGTGAGATGATTCATCACCGACTTGCATTTAAAAACTTCTTTGAGATAAATATGATCTAACCAAATCAAGAACTATTCTGCGAACTCCCATGTTTTCCAATTTATCAAAAATAATTAAATCAACTCCCTATGAAAAGTTTTTTTTTGTCGAAAGAAAATTGTTGCTAAATTAAATAAGTTAAACAGTATTTAAAGTACCAAGGACAGTGAAAACGAGATTGATTATTTGAATTCAAACTGGAAGTTTAAACACTTATTCATATATTCATAAATTAGAAAACAATAGGGAGTCAAGTTATGATGAAAAAAAAAATCAGACAAAGAATTACCGAAAAACCAACGGCACTAAACAGCTTAAGAAGGTGTAACCTTCCTTTGTTGGATTTGGGAATTCACAGATTATTTATGGTATAATATCAAACTATTCTTGGTTTTAATGCTGATTTTAAATATATAAATTTCATCAAGTTTAGTCTTACCCTTCAAAAGTTACGAGCCTAAAAGTTTTGCTTTATTTTAGAAAATGGGGCGAAACGCTCCCTAAAAGTCATAAAATCTTAATGAAATCCCCACCACCACATTCATCGTATCAGAGAACACTACTGTAGAAGTTTCAAGCTCCTATCGAAAAAAAATGTGGAATTTTGTATTTTTGGTCCGAAGACAGATCACGGATGCGTGTTTGTTTGTTTGTTTGTTTTTTTGTTCTTTTTTATCCAAAAATGCCACGAAAGAGCTCATTCTAATGCCCTTTGCTAGTGCCCTTTGCTCTATGCCCTTTTTAAGTGACCAGCAATTGGAGGGCACCTAGGCCTCCTCCCAAGCTCATCTTTTCCCAAAGTCACCGGATCAAAATTCTGAGATGGCCATTTTATTCAGCACAGTCGAAAAACCTAATAACTGTCTTTGAAACTTACTCCCCCAAAGTCCCTGTGAGAGCGGCTGCAAGTTACAAACTTAGACCAGTGTTTACACGTAGTAAGGGTTATTGGGAAATGTACAGATGTTTTCAGGGGGATTTATTTTGGTTGGGGTGGAAGGGTTTGAGGGAATGAGATTATATATATATAAATAACGACGAAGACCACACTGCCTTTCCATCACAAACACCAAAAACAAGAAGCACAATAGGGAATTTTTTAAGACAGTGGGAAACAAATTAGAATGAATATTTCGGCCCTACGTCCAAGGGCCGTCCTCAGCAATACAATTAAGAAAAAACAACTTACAAGAGGATAAAATCAATAAAACTAAAATGAACAGTTTTTCAAAACGGTCCCAGCATCCTTACATCAGCGAAGTTCAACCAGGACTGATAAATAAATTGTTATGAAACGAGGCAATTCATTGAAATGAAAGAAAATGATTTAAAAACACGCTTTTAATGCCAGCCTAGCTTTTTTCACTGCTGATCTTATAGGTCTATCTGTGACAGGTTCTGTGTTAACATCTATTAGTTTTATTGATTTAATCATCTTGTAAGTACTAAATGAACATTATCTTCTTGCATGTATCCTATGTATCCTGTTTATCCATTGTATCCATGTATCCATTATCCTATGTATCCATTGTCCTGTGTATGTATCATTATGAACATATCCTCTTGTAAGTGTAAAACTAAAATGAACAGTTTTTCAAAACAGTCCCAGCATCCTTACCTCAGCAAAGTTAAACCAGGACTGATAAATAAATTGTTATGAAACGAGGCAATTCATTGAAATGAAAGAAAATGATTTAAAAACACGTTTTTAATGCCAGCCTAGCTTTTTTCGCTGCTGATCTTATAGGTCTATTTGTGACAGGTTCTGTGTTAATATCTATTAGTTTTATTGATTTTGTCCTCTTGTAAGTTGTTTTTTTTCTGATTTGTATTGCTGAGGACGGCCCTTGGACATAGGGCCGAAATATTCATTCTAATTTGTTTCTCACTGTCTTAAAAAATTCCCTATAGTTCTTCTTGTTTTTTGGTGTTTGTGGAGGAGATTATGTGGGGGGAACTTTCTATGGAGGAATTTGTGATAGTGGAAGATACATTCCATGAACGGAGCGTAGGATTTTCTAGCATTATTTAAAAAAACTATGAAAGAACAGATATGAAAAAAAATTTTCAACTGAAAGCAAGGAGCAGCATTAAAATTTAATACGAACAGAAATTATCACGCGTATGAGGGGTTCATCTCCTCCTAATACCTCGCTCTTTACGCTAAAGTATATTTTAGTAATTTCATCCTAAGGAATTGGGACAAAACTTAAGCTTTAGTGTAAAGAGCTAGGTATTTACGAAGGGACGAACCCCCTAATATATGTAATAGAAACAATATAAAAGTTCTTTACGCAAGTTAATTCGTAAATAACGTACATTTTTTTACTAATAAAAACTTTCGTAAAAATTATAAGTTCTAGTTGCCTTTTTAAGTAAGCAAAAAATTGGAGGGCAACTAGGCCTCCTAACCCGCTCCTTTTTTTTCTCAAAATCGTCCGATCAAAACTATAAGAAAGCCATTTAGCCAAAAAAAAATAAATTAATATGCAAATTTCGTTTTAATTATTCATTTGCGGAGAGCCAAAATCAAAACATGCATTAATTCAAAAACATTCAGAAATTAAATAAAAAAGTTTCTCACTGTTTTAAAAAGTAGAGTTGAGAGAAAGAGTCAAACCCTAATGTAAAGAGTGGGGCGTTGAGGAGGAAACAGCCCTTTTATATACGGAGTAATTTCTGTTCGTTTTAAGTTTTAATGTCACTCCTTACTTTTAGTTGAAAAAGAACTTGTTTTAATTATTTAATTTACAAAAAACGGGCTTTTAAACATAACTAATTTTTTTTTCACGGTTCAAGGTGGCAACACTGACGAATATGTGGTACAGCCCTAAAAACTCCATAATTTAGAAAGAACAAGAGAAATATTTGAGAGAATCGTGAGTTTCAGGTATAAAAAATTGGCCCAGAGATTGAACTGAAAAGAGAAGAATGCAAATATTAAACAACTTTTGTGTCAAAATATACTGAAGGTAAACAAATTGTTTCCTGAGAAAAGTATTATTTTGAAGTTTTAACAATATTCCTACCTAACTGCTATACTTAAAATTAAAAGGATAAAAGTTAAACTAGGAGGAATAAAACTAGAAAAAGAGTATACTCACATTGAAATTGACGTCTGGCTTCCTTACTCTTACATCACTCTGGGAAAACATTTCATAGTCGATATTTGGTACCTTTCCCATTAAGGATATTTTAAATAAACCTTGGTCAGTCAATGCGTCTGCATATTCTTCATATGTTACATCAAATCCCAGCTCCATCTCTTAAAAGAAAAATAAACTTATGTATATAAGTTTAAAACTTATCAGGAAAAGAAATAGTTCTATTACTTTTTCTTATTCTCTTACTTATTCTTGGGCCTAGTAACCGCTTTACTTTTGTAATAGTTTTTCTTTTAATATTAATAAAATTATTGATTGATTGATTGACCTCTTTTTGACCCCTTGCTTTCGGCAAATCAATATTTTACCAATTTTATGTGTGTGTGTGTGTGTCTGGGAGGGGGTTCTAAAACAAGGATTTGCCAATGTATGTTTTGAGCAAATCGGAAATTTTTTCTGCCGTTTTCAGGCCAATTTCCTGGGACCTTTTCTGCAAGCTCAAGGCCTTGTTGTATTTTATGATCCCTGTGACCAAGGGAGTCAAGGATGCAGACATAAGGAATGCAAATATAGCTGTTCCTTGGCTCTTTTTGGGTTAATGTTTCGTCATTGCGTTTTCGTTCGTGGGTTCTTCGTATTTCAAGCGCCTATAAACTTTAATTTCAAGCAAAATAGGAGAAAAAGTTCTTTATTGGGCCTCAATTCTACGGGCCCTTTCCCCCATCAATTTTTTTGTATATTAGTTAGTAATTGGCCCAGCAACTTCCGCATATCAGTTTCAAGTTGTTTGAAAAGATCTTTTGGTTCTTTGCCAAGCCCCGTTTTTGGAAAACCTATTGTTTTTATGTCCACTGAACATTCAACTGATTCGGCAGAATTGCCTTTTCAAGGGGATTGGCTAATATTTTTACTCTTTTATACACCTAGGATCCCTTGGTCCCAGGACCTATCGATTTAGCTTTGTTCCAGTAAGGAAACACTTATTTGCCTCACTTTTAAGTGAGGCCCAAGGACTGAGGGTACTGCTTTCAGGCACATAGTGTGTATAAAAAACATTTTAGATCAATTTGAGCTATCTATTCAAGGACTTTGGCGTCACAAGAATAAAAAGACGTTGTGTCCTATTGGCCCAGGAAGCTTCGGATGGAAGTTTCAAGCCAATCGGACCCAATCTAATCCATTATTTTTGTCCAATAAGAGCATATTAAGGGTTTTTTAAGGAATGTAAATTAAGGTATTCCCGAATCCTTATTAGAATTTAGTTTCGTTAATACTATTAACAGTATCGTTAAAACTGTCTATCTTATTATGGGTGCTAGTTTCAAACTGGTTGAAAAAACAAAGTTTTTAGCGTTTTTTGAGGCCCCATGTTCAGGAGAGTCAATACCTTTTACAATTTTTGTGTTGGCCGAAAAGGACAAGTTGGCCGAAAAGGACAATCTTCGGTAATCTATCATCTTTTATTCGCAGAAAGTGCCGTAGTTATCTCAACCTTTCTCTCATTGTAGCCCTAACAGCGGAATTGAACTACACTTTTCGTACATCCTAATGTTTGAAATACTGTCAGTCAGTCGCGTACCCAAAAAAATCTGTGAGCAATTTCTCTGGAAAACATCTAGCAAATCTTCATCCATTTTTCGGAGCGCCTAAGCTTCAAAACTATATTCGACCACTGTCATTACTGCAGCCTCCAATATTCTAACCTTGATTTGCAGACTTAACTTCCTATTCATCCAAATGTTTTTCAACTGTGAAAAAACAAACAAAAAAAAACGACGTGAGCCTTGACTATAATAGATTTATATCTTCAATGCACCCACTGTCTTTACTAATAATACTACCAAGGAAAGTGAAGCTGTCCCCTTGATAATCTTTTCGTTACCCAGCGTTACTTCTCCATCCTCACTTATTTTCCTAGCCTTAGGGACTTAGTCTTCTTGACATTAATTTTCAAATCTATTCTTGCACTTTTAACTCGCAAAACCTCTAAAAGTTCATTCATTTCGCTTACACTTTCATCTAGGATGTTTCAACCATCATCATAATCTAAGTCCAGGAAAGGTTTTCCTCCCCTTTTGATTCCGTGTTCTCCAATTGTCTTTCCTGTGCTCCTTAAGACAAAGTCCATCAAAATTATCCGTCGAAAGGGGGATATAACACCATCCTACTACTTTACTGTGCATTGGGATCCTCTTGGTTCAGTAACCTAGGTATTAAAGTTGCAAACTGATTAGAATTGCTTATGCCCCAAGCTTAAAATCGTTTCGTTTATTAGGATCCCTTTTACCCAGTAAGTAAGTAAATAAGTAAGTATTTATTCGTGAGTAAACCAAACAAGGTATTTCACACTATATGCTAAACTAAAACTACATGACATAAAAAAGAAAGCACCAAAAAAAAAACACTAATCTAATCTTAATGTCACAAATGAAGAAAAATGATTACACAACCAATGATCACCAACTACGAAATTTCTAATCTCCCAATTCTTTAAAAAAAACAATAACAAGGTTTCTAACATCCTTATTACTCACTACCAAATTCAAACTAAAAGGAAAGCTAAGACCTAGTTCAGATGGGCACAAAGACAAAAACATTCTCTGGGTATAATATAAAGGACATTCAAGTAAAAGATGGCTGGAAGTTTCAAGAATATTGCAGCAGTGGCACAAGCTAGAAGGAACTTTACCAATTCTATGGAGGAGACCATTAAGACGACAATGACCGGTAATAAATTGTGTCAACTGGTATCTTGGCTCAATCCCTTTTACCCAGGGGTTTTTTATTTCAACTTCAAGTTCATATATTATATTAAAAAACAGTTCAATGCTATCATTTATTAGCATATGTCCGGAAAATAGTAATCAGGAACTTTACGTGCTACCTACTTACACAAAAACAATTGACTCGCACACCCGTCCCTCCCTCTTCAATCAAACATAAGATAGAATTAATTTTAATCATAAATCTAGCAGCACTGAGGACAAGTGCAAAGTAGTCAAAGGCTAATTATACATAAATAAAGCAAAAAAAAAAGATCCGATATGAAAACACTATTGACATTTTTGTTTGTTTTTTTTTTTTTTTTGTCCTAAAAAAGCACTGCCAAATATAATTAAATATCTGATTTGCCGCTATTTTTTATCAAGGTTTTAAATGACTGTTGAACCTTCTTTTGAAAGAGTCAACAGACAAACTCTTGGGAATAACTTCCCGAGGAAGATAATTCAAGATCGAAGTCCAAAGTCAAATTATCTGTTTTTTTAATGCTCTCTTCTCAGCAAAACGAACTTAAGATAACTAGACTGATCTATCTGCCTTTGTATCTGGCTTGTCGGTTGGAAAACGGGGGCCACTATATGAGAAAGCTCTGGAGAAGGAGGTGAATGTATGTACTTATAGGAAACAGCTAACGACGTTACATCAAACCTCTTACTAACAAACTGGAGAGCGTCGCGGGTAACGATTGAACCATCCCTATTAGTTCTAGTTTGGATCTTTTGGACCGACTCCAACTGTTTCTTGGAGCATCAGCATACAGCGGTCATCCTTATTTGGCAATGGGTCTGATGCAAGACTTGTACATGATGGAGCTGAGCAATACAAGGTTTTTGTAGTGAAGTGTGACCCCAAAATTTCTTTTGTGGGAGTTTTTCAACCGATTGTGGTAAGTCTTTTAAGACAGATGTGTGAAAAAATGAATACCAAGAAGACAAAGCTTGTTGACTTTTTTTTATATCTTCATTCACGAAGATGAAGGTATGGTGTCAAAAACAGGTATATTATACGAAATTCCGAAAACTTGATATAACTGTTAAAAAGGATCAACAGTACGACCGATTTCTTAGACGATCTAGAGAAAATAGAATAAATTTTCACCTTCAATTGTCTCATTTAATGAAAAAATAGTTTTGTCGTCATTTCTTTAGTAAAATAGATATTTATGCGCTATGTTTATGGGTGCAGTTTTATGAGCTATTTTTTTAGTTATGTGCAAAAAAAATTATGATCTACTTATTTTAATTAGAAGTGTAATTTTTATATTTTTCAGTTTTCTTTTCCTACTCCTCTGTGTACATCTTTTGTATATATAGAGGGCACAAATAAATTATTATTATTGTTATTATTATTATTATTATTATTATTATTATTATTATTATTATTATTATTATTATTATTATTATTATTATTATTATTATTATTATTATTAACGAGAAAAGCGTTGAGAAGACTAGGGCACATTCTGTGGATGAAGGATGACAGATTGCCAAAGATTGTCCTTGTCGGCTAATAGTCTAGGGCCAAACAAAAATCAGCTCGTCTCCAAATAGGACGGGAGAAAAGGTTTAAGGGAAATTTAAACCCCTTGGGACGATGTAAAGAGGTAGGCTTTGAATTGATTTGAATAGAGGAGACGCTGCTGTGAGTTTATTAGTTGAGGTTTGCAAAGACTCTTTTCAATGAAACTACCATACGATCATTTTTCCAAATCTAGGGGTAATTTGTCCATTTTTCATTTATAATACCAAAAAACAAGCATTTAAAAAATATTTATGAACAATATAATCTAGGGAGCAATCCCCTCCCCTCCCAGTTTTTGCCTCTGATTAAATATACTTTTAAAAAATCTAATTAACTTTAACCTTAAAAAAATTCATTTTTACAAAATTTCGATTTCATTTGATGAAATATACTTACTTGAGAAAGGATTTATAGTATGGCTAAATGTCTCCTTTTTAACCAACCTTGACGGAATGCCTGTGTAAAGAACTGAATAAAGACTTAGAGTAGCAACGATGTCACTACTGTTCGTTTCGTGTTTATTAACAACAGTAAAAAGAACCCTAGAAAAAAATAGAATTAATTATTTTCAAAATTGAAAAAAAAACTGGAAAAAAATCTAAGTGTCACTAACGCAATGTACACAATAAAGCAACGGTTGATGCCAGCTACTATGCAAAATTACCGCAGGGTAGGCGTTTCAAGTCTGAAAAATAAAAAAACAAGTTTTTTTTAACTGAAACTAAGGAGCGACATTAAAACTTAAAACGACCAGAAATTACTTCGTATATGAAAGAGGCTGCTTCCTCATCAACGCCCCGCTCTTTACGCTAAAGTTTGACTCTTTCTCTCAATTCTTCTTTTTAAAACAGTAAAAAACTTAAGCGTAAAGAGCGGGGCGTTGATGAGGAAGCAGCCTCTTTCATATACGAAGTAATTTCTGGTCGTTTTAAGTTCTAATGTCGCTCCTTACTTTCAGTTAAAAAAAACTTGTTTTTTTATTTAATTTCTGGACGTTTTTGAATCAATGCATGTTTTGATTTTGGCTCTCCGCAGAGGAATAATTAAAACAAAATTTGCATTTTTTTTTTTTTTTTGGCTAAATGGCTTTCTCATAATTTTGATCGAATGATTTTGAGAAAAAAAGAACGGGGGAGGAAGCCTAGTTGCCCTCCAGTTTTTTGGTTAATTAAAAAGGCAACTAGAATTTTTGATTTTTTACGAATATTTTTATTAGTAAAAGATTTACGTAACTTATAAATTAGCTTAAGTAAAGAACTTTTGTATTCTCATATTTTTATTACATATATGAGGGGGTTCCCCCCTTGTCAGATCCTCGCTCTTTACATTAAAGCTTAAATTTTGTCCCAATTCATTAAGAATGACCCCAGAATCACAAAAGCTGTAGAATAAATAGTTGAAATTGCTAAAAATACTTTAGCGTAAAGAGCGAGGTATTAGGAGAAGGTGAGCCCCTCAAATGGGTAATAATTTCTGTTTGTTTTAAGTTTTAATGCTGCTCCTTACTTCCAGCTGAAAGAACTTTTTCATATTTATTTTTTCATTTTTTTTTTAAATAATGCTAGTAAATCCTGCGCTCCCTTCGTGGAGATTTTCTTCCGCCATGACAAACTATCGATGGAAAGTTCCCCCAGCATATCCCCCTCTTCTCAACCCCTCCCCCAACCAGAAAAATCCTCCTGAAAACGCCTGTACACTTCCCAATAACCATTACTATATGTAAGCACTGGTCAAAGTTTGTAACTTGTTGCCCCTCCCACGGGGACTGTGGGGGAGTAAGTCGTCCCCAAAGACATAGTTATAAGGTTTTTCGACTACGTTGAATAAAATGGCTATCTCAGAATTTTGATTTGTTGACTTTGGTAAAATAATTAGCTTGGGAGGGGGCCTAGGTGCCCTCCAATTTTTTTGGTCACTTAAAAAGGGCACTAGAACTTTTCATTTCCGTTAAAATGAGCCCTCTGGCAACATTCTAGGACAACTGGGTCGATACGATCACCCCTGGGAAAAAGAAAAAAAAACAACAAAAAAACAAAAAAACAAAAAAACAAATAAACACGCATCCGTGATCTGCCTTCTGGCAAAAAATACAAAATTCCACATTTTTGTAGATAGGAGCTTGAAACTTCTACAGTAGGGTTCTCTGATACGGTGAATCTGATGGTGTGATTTTCGTAAAGATTCTATGACTTCTAGGGGGCGTTTCCCCCTATTTTCTAAAATAACGCAAATTTTCTCAGGCTCGTAACTTTTGATGGGTAAGACTAAACTTGATGAAAGTTATATATTTAAAATCAGCATTAAAATGTGATTCTTTTGATGTATGTATTAGCATCAAAATTCTAATTTTAGAGTTTTGGTTACTATTGAGCCGGGTCGCTCCTTACTACAGTTCGTTACCACGAACTGTTTGATAGAGAGAGCTTTTTGAATCAGAATTGAAAAAAAAATATTCTCAGAAAACGAGTAGAAAAATCTTTATTTTTGTCCCTCAGGCAACAAGAAAAAAGACAGCCTTTTTTTTCTACAGCCCAGAGAAAACAACAGTTCGATTGTTAAATTAATGGAAAGACCTGAATAATACACAAATTACTGGGCAGCACAAAATATGTCCTTTACTTCAAATAAGAGTGCATAAGAGTAGCATCAGTATTTCAGTAGCATTCATTCAGTGAACATCTCTGCGTACTTGGAGAGTTACCTATGTGAAAAACCGTATTTGAACTGGACTGGTGTTTATTACAGTGTTATAACACATTGTTATTAATTAAGTTGAAATAACACATTGTTATTTATTGACTATTTTGTGGTTTACTGGATAGCAGCTTTGGATATAAGAGTACGGCAGAAATTTCTAGCAGGTCTGAAATTTGATACTTGACTTCTTATTTTTTCTTAAGTTAATTTAGTCAGTTCTGAAGTTTAAAATGAGCAAGTTCAAGAAAGGGGACTTGGCGTTGGTAAAATTCAGAAATTACCCGCTTTGGCTAGTAAGAATTGTAGACGTTAATACTCAATTAGAAAAAGTACCTAAATTTCTAGTTTTTTGTTATGGATCCCACGATCTTCAGACAGTTTTAGAAGTAAATTTAGTTCTCTATGCGGAAAAGTCTAAAGAAGCATCACAAAAAACAGAACGGAGCGTTAACAAGGCATTTCAAGAACTGGAGATTTTCCCGGAAATCTACTTACAGTATTCAAAAGAAGCTCCCCCCGCTATAACTGGCTTAAAATCTGAAAAATCATCAAGCTGTTCTTGTTGAAAAGTTAGTTTCTACGGAACAAGAGTTAGCAGAGACAAAGCAAAATATGCTCAAGGACATCGAGAAATTGGTCACAGAAAAGGTAGCACAAAAAAATAGTATCAACCCAGGTACCGCTGAACTGATAATATTCCAAGTTTATGATGGATTATCAGTAGAATACAATGGAAAATTTGATAAGATTGGCATAGTACTTAAGGGGTTAAGAGCTCGAATAGAGTCGCTTGAAAATCGTATTGAAAAAATGGAAATTAGACTTGATGAATATCAACAAGAAGATCAGCTTGATTCCCTTGTATTTGTAGGGGTCAAACAGGCCCCTGGTGTTGACCTTGAAGTAACAATGCACAATATTATAAAAGGCAAGATGGGCTTGAGTGTTCTTATGAGTGATCAAATTCTTTCTATACAACGTTTTTGTTTACCCAACCCTGCAGCTCAGATTAGAGATGAAAGTCGAGTTGCCTCTGTGATCGTCAAATTTTCTAACAAAAATGTTGCGCATGCTGTCTTTAAAGCGAAGACTGAGCTAGCGAAATCAGGTGACTTGTAAATGAATATCTCACGAAGTAGCGTAAGATTATCCTGGACAGTGCTAGAGATAAGTTTGGAGCAAAGAACGTTTGGTCGGACCTAGGCCGTATTTTTGCCCGCCTACCAGGTGAAGCTACTTCTAGGATGCTTTGGAAGATTGAAGACACCTTCTAGATTAGTATCTTTTTTTTATTTCTCGATTGTAGTCTTCGTTGTTTTGTCTTCGTTGTTTGATCTTTTTTGTGAACTACCTTGCTTATTTTCTTTTACCTTTGTTTTTTTTCTGTTTTGTCTCGTTGGCTACTCCCCCCCCCCTATGGAGAACAATATTTTTTTTTTTTACGTTTATAGTGATTCACAAACTGATTTTTCCGTATATTATTATTGTGATTATGAAAGAATGGTTTATATTTCCAGTGCTGATTATTTGTTTATTTCTTAGTTCTTCCTTGTTTCTTTTTTCTTCTCTTTCCCTGCTTTTTCTTATTTATCCTTACCTTCATTATATAATTCTTATTTATCCCTACCTAGATTATATTATTTTTTGCTTTTTTCCTTATATTTTTTCCTTATACCTGTGGTCTGGTGGGTTTGGTCGTGGAGGGGAACTGTCATCCACCATGAGTAATTTGCCGATTTCTATTAGGGGCCAGGGTGGTATTAACTCTTTGGGGGAACGTTTACTTGAATTACAGAATAATCCTTTAGATATTGAAAATATAATTAATAATACAATTGGAAGTAGAAATCAGAAGAATAGTGATTCTACTTCGGCTTATAGAAGCAAGTATTTTTCGCAATTGAATGGTTCTGCCTCCTCTAAACGAGATGATATTTTCTCTGTGTTTCATCTTAACATTCAGGAACTTTGCTAGTCTTTTGATGAGCTGAAACGGATTGTTAGTGGTAGAACTCCTGATGTTATAGGATTATGTGAAACTCTCCTGGATTAAAAAAAGGATATCCTTTTAGATATCCCAGGATATAGGATGGAGAGGCTGAATCGGAAACAGATGGCGAGAGGTGGCCTTGTCCTTTATATTGCTGATTGTCTTGCATATAATGTCCAAATTGATTTGAGTATGAGGTAGGAAAGGGGGAGGGGAGAATGCAACTATTGTCCAATGTGTCTTTCTAGATTCCAAACCGAATGAAAATTAAAGTACCAATTAAGCCACTGTAACCGCCATGGGTACCAGTCTTTTGAGATAGGTTCAGGTGACAATGCCATCTTTCGGTTAAAGAATTTTCAAAATTCGCTCCTGCAGAGTGAAAAGGTAGCTGTAGGTATCGAAGCTAAACTCCAATAAGTGTATGATCCATTGAACTTTAATTGTGTTAAAGAATATGAAGCCAGTGCTCTTATGTCTATGCACAAAGAGACGCTAGTATTACTATGCAATTGGTGGAGGTTTTCGAGACATTGGGTGGGGAAGATTGTGTGGCTTTGGCCGTGGTTGCATTTATCAAAACTGCTATTAAGTCAGTTTCACGGCTGCCTGTTGTAAATTATTCAATGAGTCTTGTCACCAGTGGACGAGTTGGCTATTAAAAATAAGGAACTGTGTTTAGTTTGTAAATTGGTGTGGGCAATGAGGAAACGCCAATCCGTTACCATGAACATTTGAGAAGCCCAATTTTATCAGGAAAGAGTAACTTTCGTGGATTTGTGCAAAAATCTCGTAATTTAAACGCTAAGCAGCAATACTTTCTTTTGGTTAACATTTACAATTCTAACTATAATTTCAAACTCATATCAACTGCGTTGGCACGTTTGCAGAAATGTGAAGATGGCACATGGTTAGGTACTTATTTTTCTTATAAAATCATACCCAAATTATCTATAAAGCTGCTAGTCTTAGATTTAAGGGGAAAACAATTGATAGTAGTAAAACTTGCTTGAATAAATATATCTTTAGATTCTTATAGGTTTTCCCCGAATCACTCTGTCAATTAATTCAAGTAAGAAAAGGCCACGGTTTTGAAAGTTTTCACCTCCTTAAATATTACTTTCCAAATGATGAATTACATTATTTATTGACGTGTAAGGGCATAAACTCATACGACATTTACGACTCCACCTCGAGGCTACGTGAGGAAAAATTGTCACCCATAAAAGCATTTTATGATCCACTTCACGATCCTTAATGCACCACTACTGAAAATGAATTTGTTAAAAAATTTGGGCCAATGGAGGGTATAAACATGGTAAGGATTATTGTAAAATGTACCTGGCAAGTGATGTATTGACGTTGCTAGATGTTGTATGTAAAAGCACGGATAAAATCTGTGAGGGATTGGATTGAATTTAAGTTATTTCTTATCAACTCGTCATCTGGTGATGGATTTAATTCTTAAAATCAGTAAAGAGAAAATAGACATGATTTACGACGGGGATTCACACTTATTTGTAGAGAGATCCATGTGGGCAGAGTATGTTTTTCACGGAGATCATATCCTGGAAACATGACTGAACAAACCACCAATAAAAAGCGGGAGGTGGTTTTTTCTAGATATGAGCTCCCTTTATCCGTCAGCAATGTCTCACTACTCTTTGCAGTGTAGGAATTATAAATAGCCGGACAATCCTTGTGATGCAAATTTCTTGAAATTTCCACTGTTGAGGAGAATGGACCGCAAAGATAGTTTTTTTCAAAACTGATGTTGAAATACGAGTAGAACTTCATGACTCGGTAAAGGATCTTGTTTTCCCGTGCATAAGCAGGCGGATATGTAGGGACTCACTGAGTCCATATAATATTTCTTTGGTAGAGGATGGGGGTATGCACTGGAAACCTTCAAAAATCACAAAAATTCATAGAGTCTTCCAATTTGACCAAAAGCATATATGAAAACGTTTATTGATACCTCTGTCAGTAAACTCCCTGACGCTAAGACAAAGGTTGAAACATAAATTTTTAAGCATATTTTGGATTCAGCCTTTGGCAGATCGTGCGAGAGTGTGACCCATAGGAGTCGTTGTGACGTTGTAACCGACCCAAAGGAATGTGCTTGAATCCTTGCAGGTCTGAACTTTACATTGTTTACCATCATAGATTCTAATACATTCATTTCGTATTGGAAATAAAGAAATGTAGTTTTAAATAAAAATATTGCTCATCGTAGTGCAATTTTAGAAATTTTCAAAAAACTCATGTTGGAAATTTATTATAATGTGCGCATACTTCAATGACCAATGGAGGGACAAGTTCAAGTGTATTATGGAGACACTGATTTAATCCTGTTAAAAATAAAAGAGTGAATCTGTTGGATGATTAGGAAAATAGTGAGCAAATTAACTTTCGACTGAACAATTCCAACAGGGACGAGTCCATTTACCCTGGACCCAATTTGGCTCCAGGACCCAAATAATCAATTACACCTAAAATCCAAGACGGGGAGCGACTTGTTTTCCAATGGTGTGCTTGCAGGTCCAAATTTGTACTGCGTGGAAACAAGCAAGGGGGTGAACACTATGTGAAGGAAAATTTCGACATGAGTGTTTACAGAAACTTTGTAGAAAAGAATTTAATTCCAAGAGTGAAGGTCATTGTGATTCTCTTTTAAAATACGAAAACTATACAGTTAGAGTTGAGAAAAGTGCCATGTCAGCCACATCGGACAAGGTCTATGTATGCTTAGGCGGTGTGAAGGTACTACCTCACGGTCATTACCTAACTTCGCATCAAGATGTATGGGTAGAGGATAGAAATCGTCTCGGTTAGGAAAAAATTTAATATTTGGCGGGAGGAGGGTCCATGTTTGCACTAGTCTCTGTTTCAGCAGTGTTTTTCATATGTTTTACCCAATGTTGAATTGTTATTAAATTTTAAAAATGTTTAAAATTATACTATTTTTTGCAAACACTGGGCCTGGGCCTCGACTACCGTGTCCTCTGGGGGGGGGGGTCAAGCCACATCCTGTTGGCCACCGCAGATGTTGCCCCCCACGCCTTCTAGTTGTTGGAGAATTCTCCCTTTCCTAATTCTTTTTATGTTTAATTATTATGGTTAGTTTTATTTAGACAGCGAAAAGGGTAATATGTATCAATTTAAAACTCGTTTCAGATCATTTATTGGTGAACCATCAATGTCTGGCAAAACAAAACTTCAAAATCGATAAGAAAACATAAATAATTCAAAATCAGACGCAAGGTTCATACGGGAACTCGACGTGTTTTTTTTTTAATTAGTAATTAAATTAATTAAAAAATTAATTAATTAAAATAATTTTTAATTTAATTAATTAATTAAATTAATTAAAATAATTAATTAAATATAATTAATAATTTAATTTTATTTAATTAAACTGGTGGTTGATTATCAATGATTTAGCTGAATCCATTGAAGAATGGTCTCAGGAGATGTTACAGTTATTCAGGGTCCTATCTCATCATGAAAAAACTTCCGTAAGTGTTGTCCTTCACAATCTATTTCGCCAGAGTAAATATATAAGAACACTTGCTTTGATTTGTACTTACTATATCATCTACAGGGCTATTCGTGATTCCAGTTCCCTCATAACTTTAAACAAACAAACTTATCCCGAGTAGCCGAAATTTCTACTGTTAAGAGGCTACAAATCTAACCTATGGCTACCTTCTATTGGGTCTCAATCAAAGCACACCCGAGGATTAACGTGCTGTCACTGATACTATTGACAATAAAATTAACATGTATCCGCCAGTAGACAGTAAAAAAGTCATTTGTTTCCATCATTACACTGAAGAGACTACATGAAAACAAACATTTTTTTTCTGACTTAGGTTTTTCCAAACTACGACTTAAGAAGGCTATACTCAAACATGGTCTTGAAAAAGAATTCATTAATCTCCTATCAGAGCTTTGTGTAAATTTAACTGATGGCAATGTTCATCTGCCAGAAGTAATTAAGCAACAGACAAAGCAACATCGTTCACTTGTATGTGTCCTAGCATGCAAAATAAGGGAAAGGCTCTTAAAAGAAAACAACTTCTTCAAGCGGGTGGTAGCTTCTTTTCACGAATGCTGCCGATAACTGCGGGATTTGTAAATGGTATTCTCAATAAATGGCTATAACCTACAAGCTGACACCAATAGAACTCGTCCTTTCTCCAAAAGAGTACTTTGAAGGTAATCTTAGTAAATTTATTAGCAATGAAAGAAATTTCGTCACGTCGATAGGCATAAATACTACCACGAAAGACCACTCAAAGGAAATGTCATTGATCGCACTCAACCTCAAAACTCACTACCATTACAACAACCTCTAAAACAAGAAGAAGATTTATCATTCTCTAAAGTTTTACTAAGTTTTGTAGGCTTATTACCCTAATCGCATAGTGAGCAATGTAAAAGACTCTTGACCATTTCGCTGAAAATGAACATGTTCATATTGATTGTAAAAAGAGTTAGCTTATGAACCACGGAAAGACCTAAAATATAATTTATTTGATGTCAAATTTTATTGCGAATCGTAAAAGACTTGAATCATTTGACAGCCATTTATATAAATACGCCTTAAACCCGGCTAAAGACTTTGCTTTCCATGACTGGGTTTAACTTACCCAGTTAAACCCAGACAAGGAAAAAGTTGATTTCAATCAAGAAAAACCCATCGAACAAAAACTGTTGTACCGATAGGTTAGGCCCAAAGCAGATATAACTCTAGTCGACTCGCAATTTACTGGGCTTGTAACCTTGGCAAAATGAACCTAAGTACATTGGCTTGTAACCTTGGCAAAATGAACAACTGGGCTGTAAAATGAACCACAAACTCTTTTTCTCCCTTCGGCATGAAATTTTCAGAGTAAGTAGACTTGAAGAAAAGAAAACTTATCTTGTAAGAAATTAGTAATTAGAAATTAGAATTAATTAGTAATTAGTGATTAATTAGTGATTAATTAATTATTATTAATTAAGTAATTAAATAAATAATAATTTAAATATTTAGTAATAATAATAATTTAACAATTAAAGTAATAAATATTAAGTAATATTAATATTCTCAATTAGTAACTAATTATTAATTAGTAATTAGTAAGAAATTAGTAATTAGAAATTAGAAATTAGAAGTAAAAATTAGTTGATTTTTTTTTTTTTCCTGATCCGCTTGGAAATTTCAAATTATGCAGATAGGTCTAAGTGAATCTTTATTAGCCACAGACTGGTTCTATTAATTTGTAAGGCCTGATTTTCTATTTTCTCTTTTTGAAGGAAACAAAACCGAAATTATTTTGCAAATAAATTTTTTTCTACATACCTTAAAGGCTTTCCTATTACTACATTATCAATGCGTGAAATTTCAAAATTCACATCATAAAAAGCTTTGTTATAATAATATCTTGATTTGTCGTTTGTGGCAGTTCTCAGAGCTCGGGCAACGGCTTTCCTTTCTTCCACAGAACCTAAAGGACAAATATTTTGTATGAGTAAAAAACAATAATAATCTTTATGAAAAATTCCAATTGTTTCCAAGGGGATTGTCTAAAGATAATCTCAGGAGGTACTTTTTCGCCTAACAGCTTATCAAGCAATCAGCTGTACGAAAAGTGCGGTTTGATCCCACTTTTAGGAACATAAAAGAAAATTTAAAATGGTTAGGCCAGGTTTTACAGTTGAAGGATGGCAAATTAATAATGATCGTTCTTTTGGGACTTTTATTGAATAGAAAATCTATAACAATGGTTCATTTTTATGTGCTACTTCTTTGATTAGGGACAATTGGTGAACTACGCATCACTATGGCCTCTATCACTTTGACGCCTTAAAAATACCCTTTTAAATATTAAAATTGTAAGGCCACATTTTGCAGATGAAGTGAGGCAGATTAATAATGAATGTTCTTTTGGGACAGTTATTGGATAAACAATATATAACAATGGTTCATTTTTATGGCTACTTCTCTGATTAGGGACAAATGGTGAACTACAAGTCAGTATGGCCTATGTCGCTTGGGTGCCTTAAAAATACCCTTTTAAATGTTAAAATTGTAAGGCCACATTTTACAGATGAAGTTTGGCAGATTAATAATGAATGTTCTTTTGGGACTGTTATTGGATAAACAATATATAGCAATGGCTCATTTTTATGGCTACTTCTCTGATTAGGGACAAATGGTGAACTACAAGTCAGCATGGCCTCTGTCACTTGGACGTCTTAAAAATATCCTTTAAAATGTTAAAACGGTTAGGCCATGTATTTCAAATGAGGGGTAACAGAAGATTAAAAATTGTTTATTTAGGACTATTAATGGATTAACATTCTATGGCAACGGTTCATTTTTATGGGCTACCTCTTCGACTAGGGACAAATGGTGTACTACACGCCAGTGTGGCCTCTGACACATGGACGCATTATAAATACCGTTTTAATTGTTCTTAGAAGTTTTATCGACAACATTTTGGTTTTGTTCGGGCCAAAATGCTAAAGTGTGGCACTTTCCTATTGCATAATCTATTTTGTTGCTTAAAAGAATGATGTGCCCTAAAACTTTCTTTCGAATAAACCCCCTTGTAATAATCTGTGACTAATAACAATGAATGGTAACAAGGATGACCGCTCTTCTTTGAAAAAATATATTCATTGTTCGTATTCCAATGTTCATAATAACAAATTCTAACAAAATGAAGCCACCCAACAGTTTATCAGAAATTTGATTTAATTTCAAAAATGAATCATAAATAAATCATTCCTACAGTTTTGAAGGTGAGATTTCTCAATAAATCATTTTTATAGGGATGTAGGCCATTGATACCATTAAGAGAGCCAAAGGCGATGCACCCTGCGAAACAAAAATACATTAAAAAAAATATACTCAAGTATTAAAATAGGAAATGTTCCATTCAATTATTGGTAAAAACAAAGCTCCTGGCAGCAATCTTCCCCTTTCCTGGGAAATGTTTTGGCAACACTCCTCCCCTCTCCTAGGAAATTTCCTGGCAGCACTCATGATGCCTCCCCCTTCCAAGTTTTGTGACGGTGAGAACATGAATATAATCATTTTATTTTACACAGAAAAGCTTCTGTAAAAAGAGAAGAACTATTAAACCACAACACCCATATTTCAATAATATAGAAAAATTAAGGGAATGACTTCAAATCTACTCACTGTTTAATCTGCCTGATCTACGCCTATTACGGAGATCAAGCCCGTGACTCTGGGATGTAGCGTCTTATTCTCTGCCAATCAATGTTACAAAATAATGAAAATTTCTTATTAAAGCAGACACTTTTCCTAAAAACAAAGCTTCTCTTTGACTGAAGTTAGCATGGGCCTTTATAGGTTGTGTCGATTTTGCCATGACTGAAAACTCATCAAAGAACGTCTTTGCTTTTCAAAACAAGTTCCATTTGGGTCTGACTAATTTTGGAAAAGATTATCATTTAAAATGACACAGTTTATACACTTTTATTTATTTTTCATGTTTATCTAAAGATTGTTGAGTATTGACATTGGATCTTGAGATGTGTTGACAATATGTTGATGTTGCCTATTTTTTCTTACATACGATGTGTTTACTAAATAACTAAGACAACATTACAACAGTTTAGCTAAATGAAAATAATTAGACAAAATATAATATATTATGAAAAATAATATAGTAATAAATATAATATAAAAAATAATTAGACAAATGATACTTTAGACAATGATCAAAACTATTGTCTTAAAGTGAAAGTAGGAAATGGACATAGGTATCGTCCGTGAGATGGAGAGAGCTGCCATCTTTAATCCCTGCTCTGTATGCTAAACTTTAACAAATCCTTCCCAGAAGAGTATTTCAGAGTGCAGCAAATATAGTCAGTTGGTAATTGCATGTTTTTTATACACTTAGTACCTATTTAGATTGGAATGAAATCTGTTGTGGTTTAAAGTAAATAGCAAGAAAAGCACCTGAATTAATACAAAAATAATAATAATACTTGATCACATTGTTCATTTGCTAGAAAAATAATTTAAAAAAAAAATCCTTAAAAAAATCAAAAGTTTAAAAGAGTTGAAATTAAAACCAATCCATATAAATATATACAGTGACTCAATTTTTTTAAGAACAAGTATTTTTATTAGAGAAATAAATGAGATCGGAAATTTAAATGAACATCCACATTAAATTTAAACACGAAGATACAACCATAAATGTATGGAAAAACCCGAAACAAACAGAAATTAAACAAATGAACAATACAAACCTAATACAAACAGAAATTATCACAGAAAGGAGAGGGACTCTCAAACCTTCTGGAGTGTATCATTCGCATTGTACTTCAAAAATCAAATTGAAAAAATATTTTTTTTTCAACTGAAAGTAAAGATCAACATTAAAACTTAAAACAAACAGAAACTCACATATGTTATTATGTATATGAGAGAGGTCGCGCTCTCGCCAACACCTTGCTCTTTACAATAAATATTTTTAGTACTTTTGAAAAAAGCTTCTTATTTTCCAATGAAACGACTCTTGTGTTTCAAAAACTGTCTTATAGAATTGGGACAAAATTCAAAATTTAGCATAAGGAATGAGGTGTTGAAGAGGAGGCAATCCCCTTCATTTATATAATAATATCTGTTCGTTTTAAGTTTTAATGTTGCTTCTTAACCTCAGCTGAAAAATCATGTTTTTTAATTTAATTTCTGATTGTATTTTAAATATTCTCATGAAATTCGGCCCCACCTTCACGGAGACATACTCTCCCCATGGATATATTCTCTAGATCATTCAATCACGGTGAAAATTTACCTAGGCCAAATACCCTAAACAACTCCATGCGTAAAATTGAGACGGAAAAGAGAAAGCAAGAAATGTAAAAAGAATTTCTAATAGAAATTCTGGCAAATTCCTCCAGTGTATGATTTCCTCTGACAATTTTACCCCCTGGAAACGTCCCTCCCCATGCAGAGTTCCCAGCAGAAAATCGTCTTCCCATCCTAAAACGTATGTATGCTTCTCAATACCAAATACTATGTGTGAACAATGGGTAATTTTTATAACTTAAAGACCTTTCTCGTGGGGCTGTGTGGGTCCATGTTATATCGAAAGAAATAGCTATTGGGCCTTTATGCTAGGATAGACACAATGGCAATCTCAAAGTTTCACTCGACGATTTGTGGAAGAAAGGGAGGAAGAGGCCTAGTTGCCCTCCAATCTTTTTGGTCACTTAGAAAGGGAACTAGAAATTTTTATATCCCTTCGAATATACCCTCTCACAATATTCTATATATTCCCGGACTTGTACTTTAAATTTTATATGAGGGGGGCATCCTTACAACCTAAATCTCTTGCGGTTTATGGTCCCCTAGGCCCTAAAAATTACAAATATAATTTCCAAACCGTTCGGTAACAAACATTTGTCCCTTTGTTAGGCCCCATTTTTGGGAAAATCCAATACATTCTTTCAATTTACTCTTGTACATTAGAGATCTCTTGGCCCAAACATTTAAGGCTATAAAAATATTAATACATAAGTCTGAAACCGACCAAAGAAAGCTTTTGTTTTTACTTCTTAATATCCAATTTCTTAACATATCCCATTTGTGAAGCAGCCTATACCCCCAACCAAACCTTTTTGGTACTAGCTTGGATAAGTAAAACTGATTATATTTGGTAAAAGCTTGGTAAAAATATTAATCTGACAAACCTTAGAATAAATATAAGATAAATGTTTGTTAAAAAATTAGACAAAAATAAGCTAGGTCGTTTGAGTGAAAATAAGTAAAACTAGTTGGTAAAACTTTTAATAATGACAGTAAATGCAATGATCAAAATGTGCTTTTTAAATCAAAATTTATTTTTTTATAAATTTATATTTTCAACTAATTTATTATCGGAGAGATAGAATGGCTTAAGAAATTACTTGAATTATATATTTACTTATGAATTAATTGAGAAATATTTCGTTTCAGCTATATCTTGGGATGTGGATATTGAAAATATATAATAGCGTCTGGTATCTTCCTTAAGATTAGCCGGAGACTCCAAATAAAAACGGACATTTGCTATGATTAGTCCACAATATAATAGGATTAAAGATGAAATTCCCCAGTAAGCGGTAATTCATCACCATTTTTTTTATTTTGAGACTCACTTTAAATCCAAATTTAGTCAGTCTAGCTAGTTCTAGGTTAGCTTCGGGCAATCTTTATGAGCGAAGTAGGGTAGTTTACCTTTAAGCTGATGGGTATATAGAAGGCAAAAGTTTGCTTTGTTTACCCTCTTCTGCATTTTAAATCATCTGAAAAGAAAAGTATGCAGCTGTTTTGGTCAAACAGAGTTGTCAAATGCTAGAAGGTGTTTGTAATTTTTATTTCCAGCACCAGTGCCAGTTTTCACTTTTGCAAGTTTGCCATATTTTCCAGATTATACATACCGTCATCTGGCTTATACTCCTGCGTGATATCTAGACGTTCAAACCTTCCAACTTCTTTTGTGCTAATATTCTGACCAATTCTGAAAAAAAAGCGCAAGTAATATACATTTTTAAAATGCTCTTCAATGCCAAGCACATAAGACCAGAAAAAAAAGTTATAAATTAATGTAGATAAAATAAACAAGTAAAATAAATGAATGCACCAAATAAACGCAACTAATATTTTTATTCACTATTCTCATTAAACATAAAAGTTTTGCGAATAAACGAGAAAATCCGAGAAAAACAGCTGAGGTTATTCAATTGTTATTGACAAAAAACGGTTTGCCAATGCTATTTTTTTTATCTAGCCTTCAGGAAAATGTTAAAACAATTCTAATGGCACAAACTCAAAATTCTTGATATTTCAAATAGTTCGTGGTAACGAACTGTAGTAAGGAGCGACCCGGCTCAATAGTGAACAAGACTCTAAAAAACGGAATTTTGATACCAATAGATATGTCAAAAGAATTGAATTTTTATGCTGATTTTAAATATGTAAGTTTCATCAAATTTAGTCTTACTCATCAAAAGTTACGAGCCTGAGAAAATTTGCCTTGTTTTGGAAAAATAGGGTAAAAACCCCTAAAAGTCATACGAAAATCACACCATCGCATTCAGCGTATCAGAGAACCCTTCTGTAGAAGTTTCAAGCTTTTACCTACAAAAATCTGGAACATAGTATTTTTTGCCAGAAGACAGATCACGGGTGCGTGTTTATTTGTTTGTTTGTTTGTTTTTTCCCAAGGGTGATCGTATCGACCAAGTGGCCCTAGAATGCCGCAAGAGGGCTCATTCTAACAGAAATTAAAAGTTCTAGTGCCCTTTTTAAGTGACCAAAGAAATTGGAGGGCACCTAGGCCCCCTCCCACGCTCATTTTTTCTCAAAGTCAACGAATCAATTTTGAGATAGCCATTTTGTTCAGCACAGTCAAAACATAATAACTATGTATTTCAGGCTCACTTACTCCCCCACAGTCCCCAAAGGAGGGACTGCAAATTACAAACTTTGACCAGTGTTTACATACAGTAAAGATTATTTGGAAGTCTAAAGACCTTTTCAGGATGATTTCGGTTGGGGGGTTTGAGGGGAGTGGGCTACGTGGGAGTATCTTCCCTTGGAGGAATTTGTCATGGGAAAAGAGAAATTCGATCAAGGGGGCACAGGATTTTCTAGCATTATTTAAAAAAAAACAATAAATATATATATATATATATATATATATATATATATATATATATATATATATATATATATATATATATATATATATATATATATATATATATATATATATATATATATATATATATATAAGTTTTTTCAGCGGGAAGTAAGGACGAGCACTAAAACTTAAAATGAACAGAGATTATTACGCATAGGGGGGGTCCATCTCTTCCTAAATAGCTCGCTCTTTACACTAAAGTATTTTTAGTATTTTCAACTATTTATTCTACAGCCTTTGTGATTCAGGGGTCAATCTTAAAGAACTGGGACAAAATTAAAGCTTTAGTGTAAAGTGTGAGGTATTAAAGAGGAGGCAAACCCTCTCATATACGTAATATGAATATACGAATATAGAAGTTCGTTACGTAAGTTAATTTGTAAGTTATGTATATTTCTTACTAATAAAAATGTTCGTTAAAAATTAAAAATTCTAGTTGCATTTTTAAGTAACCGAAAAATTGGTGGGCAGCTAGGCCTCCTCTCCAATCCTTTTTCTTAAAATCGTCTGATTAAAACTAAGAGAAAGCTATTTAGCAAAAAAAATTAAAACACAAATTTCGTTTTAATTATTCATTTGCGGAGAGCCAAAATAAAAACATGCATTAATTCAAAAACATTCAGAAATTAAATAAAAAAAACACGTTTTTTTTTAACTGAAAGTAAGGAGCGACATTAAAACTCAAAACGAACAGAAATTACTCCGTGTATGAAAGGGGCTGTTCCTCCCTCAACGTCCCGCTCTTTACGCTAAAGTTATTTACTGTTTAATAAAGTAGAATTGAGAGAAAGAGTAAAACTTTATCGTAAAAAGCTTAAATCATTTTTATTGTCTTACTTGTCTATGTCCTGTCCAAGCAGCTTCATTTTCGTATCATTTTCATTATACCTCCAGAACACCTGATCAGCATTAGCCATTGCAAACACAAATTCCCCGTCATATGGCTTCAAAACTTCGCCTCTTCTTATTGCAGTAACTGATGCTGGTCCACAGCAAAACATGCTATTATCAGCAGACCTTTCTTGTGGGGTCGCGTCTATTACTTGCCATCCTCCATAGCCATTGCCTATATCCGGCCTCTCCATCCATACCTATAAAAAATAAGGTGAGGTTTGGTCAACTATTTGCCATCCTCCATTCTAAGGACCCACAGCTAACCTCTTCATATATACCCATAAGGAAAGTAGTATCTTGTCAGTTACTTTCCATTCTCCAAAGTGAGATCCGGGATATCCATCCGAGCTATAAAGATTAAGTGGAACTACACCAAAAATTTCCCATTGGTCATGTACATGGGCCTCTATGAGTAAACTGGGGCTTTGGCAATTAGTTTTCCATTTTTATATACAACGTCTATATCTGTCTTCTCATTTCATTCCTATGAAAAATACCGAAAGGTTTGGTATTTAAGTCAAGCAAATTTTATATACGATGTGAAGCAGCTTAAAAAGGCTACGGATCCACAAGATCCATTAATATCCTATAATATCCTATAATTAAGATCCATTAATGGTCCACAAGATCCATTAATTAATTAATTAACGGTGTCAAATTGACGTTTCAGCTACAAGCCTTTTTAGAAGGAAAGATAGCAAACCTGCCATCTAGCCTTGTGGCAGCTGCAATTAAGCCTCGGGTTCCCTATTAGCAAGCAGATATAAGCAAGCTGTAAAAATAATTGGCCAGAAAAAGCTCTGCTCAAGCAGGCAAGCAAGTGGGAACAAGTTTCAATTTGGAATCAATTTACGATATTAAAATACTCGTTAGGTCCTGGCCTTATGGAGAAAACGTTTCCTTTGAACAGTAAATAAAGAAACCAAGACATTCGAGTAGGAACATTTTCCTACAGAGCAAGAAAACTGCTATCTACTGTCTAAGTTAATTTCAATTGTCGGTGGCAGCACCTACCGTTAACTATCAGCTATAAAAACAATTATATAATGTGTTAGGCGCAATTATTTGGTGAAAAACACGAAAATCTGTTTTCTTACTTTAGTAATTCACACAGATAAGCGCTTGAATGAGGCCTTAACCCAGATCACCCACCCAATCACCTAGGACAAACAGTAAAGCCAAAAACAATCAACCCAAAAGAAGGCTATACAGACATGAAACATTGTCATTAGTAAATGTAAGCCATCATCAACTAAACGTAAAACCCTTAAAATCTAATGAGCTAATCCCAAGTGATCACCTTCCACCACGGTACCTCAGAAGAATACGCACTTGCCTTAATAGGTTTCGGCGCTTCAAATTCTGACCCAGGCAAAGTGGCACGCCTATCACAATTTCTTTACGATACTATTAATATTTATATTTTCCCATTTTTGTTATTATTGATCGTTTTGTATCAGACATTGGGACAGAGGAATGATATCACCTGTGGCTTCAAATTTTAATAGGTTATCACAAAAGAAAATCGAAATTACCAAATGTAGAGGAATTGTCTAACTCTTTTCAAGGGAATGGACTTACCATTTTGCAAAAGAATTGTCTTACGCATTGCAGAGGAATTCCAGAGGAATAGTCTGAAAATAGTTTTGTGTACCCTTTTAGCTGGCCATGCATAAGACAATAGGCTGTACTAAGAATGTGGTTCGATCCTACTGTCTAGGTCTATACTGGAAGAAAGATAAAGACAACTTGGCAGCATTTAATGGCTTAAAGATGATCGATTGCCAGCCACCAGGGTTTGTTGTGATTAGGGTAAGGCCAAACAAAAAAAAGATCGTCCTAAACGAGCTGAAAAGGATTTTCCCTACAATTCCACAGTAAAAAGCGTGCTGTAATTTCACTGGTTTTAAGTCAGTAACATACTAATGTTAGAAAATCGTATTATTTACATAATAATCTTTATTACACGTTACAAATATAAGCTGAATACCGTTTCCTTTTGTATTCGTACTGGAAATATTAAGCAATTGAAAAGAATATATTTTAGATTTCAACTGATTGGTAACAATGTATGATATTTTAACCAGCTTAATAGAAGCCATTCAATTTTAGTGCCAACATTTTTTACTAGTGGTTCTTCTTTTTCTCTGTTGAAATTTCTTACCTCATTCCAAACATGAAAATTCCATACAGAGTCCTTGCAAAGCTCCTTAATTGGATTGCCCTCACCATCCACGAAAACATCTACTGTTATACTCGCTGTAGTGTCATGAGCTGAATCAAAATTCGTAATGACTCTGGATGGTATGCCTAATGCACGACAAACTAAAAAATAGTCATAATAATAAGTAAATTTTATTTTAAACAATACATAATAAATGTTTATAGATTACACTTAGTTTGTATTTCAGTAGGATATGGTTGAAATAAAGAGCATTTGTACTTTGGAGTAGCTATAGGCTAATTACGTTATGATGTTATGTTGTATATTATTTTTGTATATTTATTTTTTATTTTTATGTAATATTATTAGTTTTTTCTATTATGCAATTATAGCACATTAATTGTTGAAGATATTTTTTGAAAATTCGAAGTTTGAAATAGCTATAATGTATTATGGTGAATTACGATGAATATTTTGCATTATATTTTCGTCCATTAATTTCCAATTTTTGCACGATTCTTTGCCTTTATTGTGTGTGACTGAATCAAAGCAAATTATCTTAAAATAATAGTTTGGAAACAGCCTTTTCAATTCAGGAAACATCAGTTAAACTTCACCGCATAGAATGAGAGGCGGGGCATTAGCTAAGGAAGCTGTAACTTTCCTCATTGACGTATTAATTTCTGTTCATTTTAAGGTTCATTGTCGCTATTTACCTTCATTGTTTAAAAATTTGTTTTCTTAGTTAATCTTTGTGCGAAAAATCTCTGTGTGACTACTAGGGTGAACTGACTCCTTCTACTCAATTTTTAACGTGGAAAAACAAAATATTAGAAGCAGAAGACCCGGAGTAGAAGCAGAGTCTTTCGGTCGTCAAAAAAAAGTAGCAAATTGAAGCAGTCATTCCAAAGTATGGTACAGTGTGATGTATGTGCTGCATCATGCCTTTATGTATTAAACAAAAAAAAACTGTTTCAGGATAAACTCAAGTGTGATTAAATAAAAAAACAAGTTTTTTTTAAATAAAAGTAAGGAGCGACATTAAAACTTAAACTGAACAGAAATAACTCTGTATATGAAAAGGGGTTTCCTCCTCAACGCCACGCTTTTTACGCTAAAGTTTGACCTTTTCTCTTAACTCTACATTTTAAAGCAGTAAAAAACTTTAGCGTAAAGATCGGGGCGTTGAGGAAGAAAACCCCCTTTCATATACGGAGTAATTTCTGTTCGTTTGAAGTTTAATGCTGCTCCTCACTTTCAGTAGAAAAAGCTTTTCCTACTTGTTTTTTTATTGTTTTTTTAAATGATGCTAGAAAATTCTGCGCCCGCTCCATTGAAAGTCTCTTCCCCATGAGAAGCTCCTCTATAGAAATATCCTCCCACGTAACCTCCCCCCCCTCAACTCTCCCCCAAAACCAAAAAAAATCCCCCTGAAAACGTCTGTACATTTCCCAGTAGCCATTACTATATGTAAACACAGGTCAAAGTTTGTAACTTGCAGCCCCTCCCACGGGGACTGCGGGGGAATAAGTCGTACCCAAAGACATAGTTATTAGGTTTTTTGATTATGGCGAAAATGGCCATCTCAGAATTTTGATCCGGTGACTTTGGGAAAAAATGAGCGTGGGAGGGGGCCTAGGTGCCCTCCAATTTTTTGGGTCACTTAAAAAGAGAACTAGAACTTTTAATTTCAGTTAGAATGAACCCTTTTGTGACATTATAGGACCACTGAGTCGATACGATCACCCCTGAGGAAAAAACAAAACGAACAAACAAAAAAACAAATAAACAAGCATCCGTGATTTGTCTTCTGGCAAGAAATGCGAAATTCCACATTTTTGTAGATGGGGGCTTGAAACTTCTACAATAAGGTTCTCTGATACGCTGAATCTGATGGTGTGATTTTCGTATTTCCCCCTATTTTCTAAAATGAGGCAACTTTTCTCAGGCTCGTAACTTTTGACGGGTAAGACTAATCTTGATGAAACTTCTATATTTAAAATCAGCATTAAAATGCGATTCTTTTGATGTAACTATTGGCATCAAAATGCCATTTTTTTAGTTTTGGTTACAATTGAGCCGGGTCGCTCCTTACTACAGTTCGCTACCACGAACTGTTTGATTTCCTATGTAATAGAGCCAAAAGTAACTCCCTACTTAAGACAAATTTTAAGCATTTGCAGTTAGAAGAATCTGTGTTGTTTTATGATGTATTATGATGTATGTGCTGTACTACCTTTTCATGTCTAATATGTCAAATTATGTGTAAGATTTTTAACATCTGTAGATAGTAGTATGAATGTATGCATAGTTTTATTACCCATCACAATCCACAAAACCACATAACGGATGGAAAAAAAAAACACAAATCAGCAATTAGACAACATGACTATCCTACCAAAAACCAATTAAGAATGTACTTTCAGAGTTTATTTAATTTTGACACATTTCATTTTTCGTTCTATAGACAGCATTAAGGGGTGTGCAAACTCCATATTTGGTCAATACAGTGGTTTCAATAGTTCAAAGAGGCATCTGAAGCAGGTACTTTGAATGTTTATGTAAGTACTTCCTAATAACTGCTACAATCACCCTTCGTCAAAATTGTTCAAAATTGGGAAATAGCAAATAAAAACAGGACTACAAGAGTATTGTGTACGGAGGCTAGAATTTGGTGCCTAAATATAAATTTCAAAGAAACTAGCAGTCCATGCGCTTTCATAGCATAATTCATAAAAAAAAGATCTTACTAGGAAACTCGGGTTTGCTTGATAATTATTCTTAATTACCATTTCAAGGAGAATGACGTGATCCTGTCCAAGAGCTAAATGGGGTGTATTCCAGGTTTCAGACCGTGGTAACTTTACTTTAACTACAGAATTTACTTGAAGCCACATCTACCAGGAAAGGCTGTTAAGTAAGTACTGGCTTGTTACGTTCGTAAGGGCATAATTTTCATGAGTTGAAATGAAGGAAAATAATGCTCCAATATGTTTCAAACTGATATTAATAGCAATGGTGATTTTGATGCACATTTACTTCACTAAAAATGATCGTGACTATCTTTAGTAATTCTAACTAAATAAGTAAATTTAAAGTTACTTTTCTGTTATTCCAGCTACTACGAAACATCAGCTGGAATGAAGAAAGTTACTTTTTCTTAAATTTTAGTTACTTTTTGTTGAACCTGAGAATGCAGCCATGGTCAACAATAAATAGACAACTCTCAACTCTTTACTATTGTTGGTTGAAAACTAGGAATTTTTAGTCTTAGTCTGGAAGTTATAGTCTGGAGGTAAAGCTAGGAGGTTTTAGTCTGGTCAAAATTTAGTCTGATAAGCTCATACTCCTCAGATAGTATATGCAAATTCTGACTCAAGCCGGTCTGCTTTCGGTTATTGCTCAAAATATCATCAGCATAATTTTCTAACGGTAAGTCATACCTCTGAATAAGTAAGTCCTAACAGCTTTCTGTTGCGGCTCATTAATGTTATTATAAAAAAGTAGAGGAGAGACCAGACCGCCTTGTCTTATTCAGAATTACTAGACTTTCGGTTTTTGAAAATATAAGGATGGCATGTGAAAATGCAATTTAAGACAACATTTTCGAGAAGTTGAGGATTTTTTTTTGCAATGAAAAAATGAAAAAGGTGCATTCGTAATAGGATAATTTCCCTGTGCCCCCCTTGCACGATCATCCTAAATGGCATCCAAACTGCCGTGTTGCTAGATAATAAAAATAAAAAGTATGAATGCTGATAACAGCCACACAAAAAGTAAGTGCTTTGAAATGATTATATAGTAAAATTTAAAAAGGTTAGACAACTACAGGATTTGGCAAATGACCAGTAGATGGCACTGACGTTTTTTTAGGGAACGTTTTCTAGGGAACGTTTTTTAGGGACGTTTTTTTGGACGTTTCTTGTATTTACACTAAGATAGTTTATAATACTCTTGGGCTTCATCATTAAAAAAACAATAGAAGAAATCCCTAGTTAACGTTCCCAGTTAATGAGAAAAATATTTTGAGCAAAATCAATCCAAGATAAAACTGCTTTTAATTGTTGATAAGATAAACAAGAACTACATGAATTCTTAAATTTTCAGGAGAGTGAAAACACTTAAATTTTCAACCTAAAGAATAGTAATATTAAAACAAATAAAAATGGTCTTATTTAACAAAGATGCAATAAAAAAAACGTATCCTGGAGATGCATATTATTTTTTGGAAATGTAAAAAAAAGTAGAAATTCCTTACTAGTTGTAGTTACGCCAGCAAAAACCCAACATTGTCCAAATTTTACTGGTTCCTTGGTTCTGAAATATTTTTGTAAAATCCTCATGCTGCCATTCCAGCCCGTAGGAGGAGTTCCGCCGACAAAATCACCAGTCCAATTACCAACTAGAATACCGTTGTCATCTTGTGCATTTACCTAGAATTCCAAATTGCCTAAAACTGCATGTGGAGCCTAAGACTGCCATGGAGAGTTCCTAAGAAGGAGGAAGGGGCAACGAAATCTTGCTGGGTGGGACTAATATTGGGTAAAAAATTATACATTTTAAAAGAATTCTATATGGAGATGTCATCTATGTGAAAACTAGCTTTTCTAGTGTTACTGAAGTAATTTTACCAGTATTTGGAGTGGGTCAGACGCAACGCACTAGCATTCCGTTGGTAAAGATAAAGATACGGGTTTTGTTATATTTATCTAGTTTTCATTGTTACCATTTTGTATAGAAAGTTTGGTCGAAAAAACTTGGAAAGGGGGTCGTTCAATCAATTTCTAGTGCCTGTTTAAGTTCAAAAGTGGTTAGAGGCCAACTAGTCACCTTCTTATGTCTTCTATGTTCATAAAAACACTTTAAATGAATAATTTAAACCTTAAAAACAACAAAAATTAAAAAGAATAGTCATATCAAACATAAAAATAACACATACTACAACGGATGAACATATGAAGCGTTAAACGAACAAAAATCCAATAGAAAATCAAGTCAAACTTAAAACGAAGAGAAACTAAAGAAAATAAAAATGGAACTACCATCCATTAAACCCTCCATAGGTCAAAGCTTCATTTGCGATTTGTCAAAAAACAGAGCCTGCATTAAGTAATTTTTCTTTTATTATAATAACGTCAAAAATCTATCCGCTAGACGCTTTATTTGTATGATATGTAGTTAGTTTTATGTGTGTAGATGTAGTTTATGTATGGAGAAATATTTATGTATGTAGATATGTTTAAGTTTTATACATCCTGTCTTCCTTTTAGACGTTTTCATTTTCAAATATGGGATAAAAAAACAGCTTGTTATTTTAATGAAAGCAAGGATTGAACAGAAAGTTTTCCCCATATGAGGGGTTCCCCATGCCGCACTTCCGTTCTTTACCCTATTAAATAAAAAAAACAAGTTTTTTGAAATGAAAGTAAGGAGCGACATTAAAACTTAAAACGAACAGAAATTACTCCGTATTTGAAAGGGGCTTTTCCTCCTCGACACCCCCCTCTTTACGCTAAAGTTTTTTATGTTTTAAAAAGTAGAGTTGCGAGAAAGAATCAAACTTTAGCGCAAGGAGCGGGGTGTCGAGGAGGAAAAGCCCCTTTCATATACGGAGTAATTTCTGTTCGTTTTAAGTTTTAATGTCGCTCCTTACTTTCATTTCAAAAAACTTGTTTTTTTTATTTAATTTCTGAAAGTTTTTGAATTAATGCATTTCTGATTTTGGCTCTCCGTACATAAATTATTAAAATGAAATTTGCATATTAATTCTTTTTTTGGCTAAATGGCTTTCTCTTAGTTTTGATCAGACGATTTTGAGAAATAAGGGGTGGGGAAGGAGGCCTAGTTGCCCTCCAATTTTTCGGTTACTTAAAAAGGCAACTAGATATTTTAATTTTTAACGAACGTTTTTATTAGTAAAAAATATACGTAACTTAAGAATTAACTTACGTAACAAACTTTTATATTCTTATATTTTTGATTATTTATATGAGGGGGTTGGTCCCCTCGTTAATACCTCGCTCTTCCCACTAAATCTTGTTTCGTCCCAATTCTTTAAGAATGACCCCTGAATCAGAAAGGCCGTAGAACAAATAGTTGAAATTACTTAACAATTTTTTTAGCATAAAGAGCGAAGTACTTATCTCCTCCTAAATACCTCGCTCTTTATGCTAAAGCATTTTTAGAACCCCTCATATGCGTAATAATCTCTGTTCGTTTTAAGTTTTAATGCTTCTCCTTACTTTCAATTGAAAAAACTTTTTCATGTTTGTATTTTCATTTTTTTTTTTAATAGTAATGCTAGAAAATCCTGCGCCCTTTTTATTGAATTTCTCTTCCCCCATGAAATATTCCTCCAAGGAAAGATCCTCCCATATAGCCCCCTCCCCTGAACCCCCTGTAACTCCCCTGTAACTTGCAGCCCCTCCCCCAGAGACTGTGGGGGGTAAGTCATCCCCAAAGACATAGTTTTTATGGTTTTCGACTACGCGGAACAAAATGGCTATCTCAAAATTTTTATCCGTTGACTTTGGGAAAAAATGAGCGTGGGAGGGGGCCTAGGTGCCCTCCAATTTTTTTGGTCACTTAAAAAAGGCACTAGAACTTTTCATTTCTGTTAGAATGATTCCTCTTGCAACACTCTAGGACCACTTGGTCGACACGATGACCCCTGGGGGAAAAAACAAACAAATAAACACGCACCCGTGATTTGTCTTCTGGCAAAAAATACGAAATTCCACATTTTTGTAGATTGGACCTTGAAATTTTTTCTATAGGGTTCTCTGATACGTTGAATTTGATGGTGTGATTTTCGTTAAGATCCTATGACTTTTAGGGGGTGTTACCCCCTATTTTCCAAAATAAGGCACATTTTCTCAGGCTCGTAACTTTTGATGACAAAGACTAAATTTGATGAAATTTATATATTTGAACTTTTGATATATTTTTTCGCATCAAAATTCCGTTTTTTAGAGTTTCGTTTACTATTGAGCCGGATCGCTCCTTACTACAGTTCGTTACCACGAACTGTTTGAAAGTTAGAAGGCATGGAATTTGAACAAAGAGTATTATAGACCATTATGAAACTTTAGCGTAAAGGACGCAAGCTAAATGGAAACAGCCCCCTCACACACTGAGTAACTTCTATTTGTTCTAAGTTATAATGTCACTCCTAACTTTCATTTAAAAAAGAACTTTTTTGCATCTAATTTCTAGTCATTTTTTAAATTATATATAAAAATATCTAAGATACATTAACCACCAGCACTACCCATGTCTCCCACCCTTGCTTGCTGCTAGTTGTATATAACAGTACTTTATATGGGTCGATAGCGTTCTTGAGTGGTAGCGGAAAAAATTGCCTGAGGATTAACTCAATTTCTTTGGCATATAATTTTTTTTATAAAGTAACAAGTAATTAAAGCGATCCAACGCACTTGAAAAAGGAATGTCTAAAGATAAGCTGGGATGAACTTGAAATCAAGTTCAATTTGTAGATGAAAAAACACAGTTGCAAAAATGTCTTCCTCTTTTTCGTAAAAGAAAAATATTATCAGGCTCTAAACTTTTACTCAGTAATTCTAAGCTTAGGAAATTTTATATCTTTTGCATCATCATGAAAATTGAATTTTTAATTATGTTTTACCAAAACATTTTTTTAACTTCTTTAGGCCACATAAACCTAAAGCTGATATTTCTATTTTAACGTCGACAAAGAATTTTCCTCTTAACATTTGCCTCCCTCCTCCAAGGAAATTCCCTGACGACGGTCAAGATGCCTGTCCACCTTTTGTTCCAGCAAGCGGTTGAATCTATTCTTTTATGTAAAAAAAAAACCTACTTTTCGTACAATAAGAAGGGAGCTGTCACCTCGCACTACATATATTCAGGCTTAATCAAAATGAAGCAAGGTTATACATCAATTTATACCCTCCATCAGGACCTCATCTATTTTTGGCAGAATATTCAAGGAATTTTAGAGAATTTTGGGGCAAATATATACTTTTGAGGCATCAGGCCCCTCCCCTTATGTAGGAACAATAGCCTACCAGCCCTCCCCCGTAATAGTTTATGCGAAATTGTACACCGATAGACATAACTTTAATACACTTTGACTGAAAAAAATTGGTAAAATGAGGCTGTGAAATAAGTGTTTATATTCACCATTTATTTTCTTAAGACAACTTGACACCTTAGGAGTGCACCTGCCAAGAAGTGGTATGTGCAACAAAGTGGTAGCGAGGGTGCAGGGATAATAATATCCAAGGGGTCACGAAATGATAGAAAACGTCACTTTTTCTGTTGTATAATCTTTTTGGAAGATAGAAAAAGCTACCCTACAACTTTTACTTTTTGTTTGAATATGCTGTCTCCCAATTTTCTAAGACCATTGGTTCAGTACCACAACCCTTCGGAAAAAAATAAAAACACATCGGTAGCCTTCCTCCGCAAAAAAAAGAAAAAAAAAATGCGAATTCTGTATTTTTGTAGATGGAAGCTTTTATTCTCTACGACAAGGCCCTATGATGTGCTGAATATGATTGTTTAATTTTCATCAATAAAAAAAAATCCAAAAAAATATTTCTAAAGAAAAGTAAAGACCATACGCAAACTTAAGATCAGAAGAAATAGAGACCTACAATAACAGAAATTTAAAACAATCAGATATTACCATTACAGAATAAATGAAGCCCAAAACGAACAGAAATTAAATAAACAATCATAGCAAAAACATAAAACAGGTACTAATATAAATGAATAAATAAATCTAAAAACGAGTAAAGCTTAAGATGAATATACAAATCAAGCTTAAAACGAACAAAAATATATTGCTTTTGAGGTGTAAATGAAACCCAAAACAAACGGAAATTAAATAAACAATTATAACTAACAAATGTTACTAATATAAATGAGTAAATAAATCTTAAAACGAGTGAAACTTAAATTGAATATGCAAATCTAGCTTGAAACGAACGAAAATATCTACAAAGAAGAGTTTGGGTTTTGCCTCCTTCTTTCACTGTAAAAGTCTAAAACCTATTGTGTCATTGGCGCTTTACAGAAAAATGTAGGTGTGTTGAACATTCTTGAAAAGTACAAATAAGATCAAAGTGAATGTTTGATTTATAAGTGTATTAATTGCCGAAAGATCATCAGTTCCAGATTTGATTTCACTGCAATTTTATTTTCATTTTCGATACTGTAATAACTGGAAAAAAAAATTCGCAATGTAATTCGTTTTCAAAAACTTCTTTTTCGAAAATTTTTATTTTTCATAAATAACTTCTGTTCGTTTTTGATTGCCTAAGTTTCAAGTTTTTCAAAATTCCCTATTACATTTTTTTTTCAAAAATAAATTGACAGTTTTTAGTAAGAGCTAATAAAATAAACTGAACATTGGATATATAATGATATTAATTACTGAAAGTTCACCAGCTCAAGATTTCGTTTCACCCAGGTCGGATTTAAAGCTCGACGCCTCTAGGCCCAAAAGTTTTTGCCACTTCGTTTTTACAAGATTTTCGGGGAAATTCCCAAAACCTCAGGAATATTGAAAGCTACAGTGCCTAAGGGGCCAATTGGTAAATCTTGGTCAGGTTTCACTGCAAATTTCCTCTTGTTTTCAACATTGTAAGAAGCAAAAGAAAATATTTTGAAATAGGGAATTTCGAAAACTTAAAACTTTTTTCTACAAAAAAAGTTTTCTGAAGAAAAGTGAAGGCCATATTAAACTTAAGATCAGAAGAAATAGAAAACTACAATAACTTAAACTCAAAACAACTAGAAATTACTATTAAAGTATAAATGAAACCCAAAACGAACAAAAATTGAATAAATAATCATGACAAAAAACATACAACAGGTAAAGACCTTCAGAAGATTGGGAGATGGTAGCCCTCCTTGTATTTGGGCTACTTTTGCTTGTTTTAGATTTTAGATGGATTTATTTGCATAAAATAAATAAATAATAAAAGCACTTATATTTTAATTAAACTCCTCTCCCTCCTGACATTCAATGGCTTGGAATATAAGGATAAATTAGCATCTATTCATTCATATAGATATTTGATATATTTTAATTTAATTCCTTATATATTTATATATATTTATTTATATATATATATATTTATATATATTTAAATTTTTATATAATTTATAATAATAATTTATATATTATATTATATATATATATATATATATATATATATATATATATATATATATATATATATATATATATATATATATATATATATATAATATATATATATATATATATATATATATATATATATATATATATATATGTATATATATATATATATATATATATATATATATATATACATATACAATATAATAATATATAATAATATATATAATATAATATAATATATAATAATATAATAATAATAATATTATAATATTATAATATTATAATAATATAATAATAATAATAATAATAATAATAATAATAATAATAATATTATTATAATAATATAATATAATAATATGATAATAATATAATATAATATATATATAATATAATAATATATAATAATATATATAATATATAATATAATAATATATATATATATATATATATATATATATATATATATATATATATATATATATATATATATATATATATATATATATAATTTATATAATTTATATAATTTACATAATGTATATATAAATATATTTATATATATTTATATATTTATATATATATATATATTTATATATATCCTTATACATATTTAATTTAATTCCTTATTTTAATTTATATTCATTTTAGGTTGTTTTTTATTCGTTTATAGAAATTTTTCTATTCGTTGTATGTTTGAATTACATGTGACTTTCTGCTTGTTTTTGGTTTCGATATGGCTTTTTACTTTTCTTTGAGAATTGTTCTTGGGATTTTTTTTTATTTATTTAAGCTCTTTGGGTGCAAAGTAATAACAATCTTTGGAACTGAGACTCCCAGGCATACCTACCTATTTCAGGATATGCTCAAGTGTGACAAACAATAAAAGAGACTAATTAAACGAAGTATTGGACATGGATAAATGGAAATATACTTTTTTTGCAAGGATACCATTAGATACATAGGATACATGCTCCTAAGTAATATGCACCTGAATCCATAATTACTTATTTTTCTTTATTGTAAAAAAGATAGATTTAGTTCTCCAATATAAAAGCTGACCATTTCTCTTTTCTTAAATATTAATTTGAAAAACTTTTTCCATAAAACAAGTTTTTCAAAGAAAAGTAAAGAGTTATTTTAAGCCAGAAATGAGCAGAAATAAAGTCAAATACCCTTTCAAGCGCAAAACTACCACGAATCATCATCAATAAATAAATAAAACTCGAAACGAACACATATTGCAATAAATAACCGAGTCAAGCTCAAAACGAGCAAAAATTAATATGAGTACGGCTGACAACCCCCATGCCTTTTAGAGACCAGAACATAATTTGCACTTTACTGAAAGAAAAATGACCGTCGATTGTCAGTTCCTGAAAGTTTTAACAATTTTTATTTATTAAAGTGAAAACATTAAAAATATTTTAAATGTGTTTCTATTTTGATGAAGATTGCATCCAATGCTTTCCACAGAAAATCTTAGAAATGTAGCCTGAAACTGCCATCTTTTCTTCTTTATTTTATTTATGATCAACCTGCATCCACTTACTGATACTTAACAAACAACCATACTTACTGCAGCTGAAATAGCTCTAACTATTTTTACAGGATCCCGCCGTTGGTGCACTGGAACCCGACCAACCTTATTTATAACATACAACGCACAGTCCAGTACTAGTTCTTCAAACTGCGAAAAATTCCACGCCATTTGTTTTAGACTTGAAGATGTTCCTTGCCATATCAAGCCAGAATCACTAAGAATGTATTCCTTACGACAGTCTTCATCTTCCATATATACTTGGTCAACTATAAAATTTAAAAGTTATTTTTTATTAAGGGAAAAATATCAGCTAAATCAATGCAACAAATATAAAAGTTACAAAGAGGATACATTTTTGGATTTGATCAATATGTGTCGATCATTTGCTGCAAAAAATGTTTTTGCAAAAATGCAAAAAATGGGTGTGACAAGAGTATGTGATTCATAACAATAACTCAGCAGAAACCGAATATAATAAAGACAGAGTGATAACTTCAAATCCTTAAGTTGACTAAGATTTAATATGTGAAGAAATAGAAATAAAGTTTTGTTTTAGAAATACGAAGTCGTAGCCTTTAGACTTCATACAAGTAGCCATTTATAACATCAAAGAATATGCTGTGTTAATGGTCTACTGGTAATCGAATCTCTCACGTTAAATGTATGCAGAGACACTTGTACGTTCCATACCTCATCACTTAATTTATTTATCCTTTAATAGCTTGATCCAAAGAGTATAGAAACTGGCACTAACGTTGAAAAGAAAATCACCAACACTATCCACCATTTGATGACTTTCATTAATCAAAAATGGCGTATTATTGTCTTTTCAGGGACACTAGAAAACAGAGGGCAAAAAAAGTAGAATTCTGTCCCTGGACTTGCCAATTTAGATTCTAATAGCCTACTTAACCTGCCAAAATCTCCCCAAGCTAACCTAGGCCTACTTTGTGCATATTCAATTTTGAATTTGAATAATTGCAGAGTAATGACATCAAAAATCTAATTTCCTCTAAAACTTTCTAATTTGTTATAAAGCCACCAGCCTCTGCACTATAAATGATGCTTATTGTTTTTAACTTGTATCTACCCATGCCTAGTCACCGAAAATCCAACTTTAAAATATAAGTATCCCATTCCTTTTGAGCTAGTCTTATAATTTACTACATACCATTCCATAAGTATCCTATTAAGTATACCATTCCTTTTGTGCTAGTCTTATAATTTACTACATACTTTGGTCTTAAAGGATGCTTAAATAAAAAAAACAAGCTTTTCAACGGAAAGTAAGGAGCAACATTACTCTGTGGAAAGTTCCTCCCACGTAAAATAAACCCCTCCCTCCACGTAAAATTTCCTCGGGACAATTCCATATTAGCTGAAAAATATAATACGTAAGCAATCTGTAAATTCTGAGTTTATACATCCCTTTTCTCAGGGTCCCTTGGGGTTGCATTATCCTCAAAAGAATAATTATTGAATCTTCCAGTTATGATGAAGAAAATGGCTATCTCAAAATTTAGATTGGAGGACTTTGGAGAAAGGAGCCGTGGGAGGGGGGCTATTTACCCTCCAATCTTGTTGTTCACTTAAAAAAGATCATAGAACTTTCGAATTCCAAATAAATGAGCCTTCCTCCAATCTTTTAAGATAACTGGCTCACGATTACCCCTGGAAAAAAAAACGCAAAAATATAACAACAAAAAACGACAATAAATAAACATGCATCAGTAATCTTTCTTCTGGCAAAAAAATCCAAATTTCTCTATATAAGAGCCAACTCTTCAGTAGGTTCTCTAATATACTGAATTTTATGACGTGATTTTCGTTAAGATCACTTGACGTTTTGGGGGTCTTTCTCCCTTTTTAAAAAGTTGAACGAATTTTCACAGACCTGTAACTTCTGATGGATAACATTAAACTTGATCGATGTGTATGCATATTGAATGAGCCTCAAAATTAGATTCTTTTGATGCATCTACTGTTATGAAGAATCTGTATCTTACCATTTATATTAATATTGAGCCCCGTCGCTCCTTACTTACAGTTCGTTACCACGAATTGTTTGATATACAAAGAAAAGATTCTAATTTATTTTTGTATGATATTTCTTTTCTTTACAAATGGTTTACTTCAAATTTTGTTACTACGAGCTGTTTTGATACAAACCTGATCAAAAATAAATAAAAAAGGCTATTGAGACATGGCCAAAACTGTTATGATGGAGCTTGAGTCCTTTAGGTTAATAGCAATTAAAAAAGTATATGATACCACCCTCAATAATAGAAGAGAATAGTCATAAGCCCTACCTTTGCACCAAGGGTTGAATAAAATGTACAAGGGTGTTGGCAAGGTATAGCAGATACTGTCATTTCCATCTTTCCTTTGGGTATCGATATCCAAATGCCATGCTCCAACAATACAATCCGCAGGCGTTGCAATCTGAAATTAATAGCTATTCATTGCACCAGCCATTATGTCATTAGAATAAACTATCAGAGGCAATGCTATAGCGTTGGGCTAGTTCGATTGGGGGCTAATTCGATCGTAAATCGGAAGTTCTTGTGCCCTTTTTAAGAATCAAAAGTGATAGGAGGGCAATTAGCCTCCCTCTCCCCCAGCGCCCCTTTTCCCAAATGCATCCCATAAATATTTTAAGATAGCTATTTTGTTAAAAATAGTTCAAAGATCATATAACAAAAACTCTGGTGTCAACACAGCCTCCCAGGGTCCAGGGGCAGGCGTTGTAAGTTATGACCTGGGTGCATATATGGTTCTTATGAAAAGGATGCTCGTATAAACTTCACAGAGAGCTCATTTGATTGAAAATTGAAGGTTTTAGTTGGGCTTTTAAGAGTCCAAAGAGATTGGATGGCAACTAGCCCCCACCCCCCATGCCCCTTTTTCCAGAAACACATCCGATAAAAATTTTGAGATAGCCTAACAAAAACTATTTTTTTGTTAAAAATAGTTCAAAGATCAAATAACAAAAACAGGTGTCGATACCACCCCCCAGGGCCTGGGCGCAGAGGTTGTAAGTTATGTCCTGGGGGCATATATGGTTTTATGAAAGGGACACTTGTATAAACTACAGTGATGGCTTATTTGATTGAAAATTGTAAGTTCTAGTTCACTTTTAAGAGTCAAAAGAGATACGATGGCAATTAGCGCCCAAGCCTTTTTTCCCAAACAAAATCCAATAGAAACTCGAGATAGCCATTTTATTAAAATGGTTCAAAAGTTAGATAAGAATACCTCCGGTGTCGATACAGACTCCCAGGGCCTGGGAGAAGGCATTCTAAGTTATGTCCTGGGGGGATATATGGTTCTTATGGAAGAATTCTCGTAAATAACTTCATGTAGGACTCATTTGATTGAAAATTGAAAGTTCTACTTTACTTTTTATGAGTCAAAAGAGATTGGAGGGCAACTAACCCCTCATGCCGTTTTTACCCCGAACCCATGCGATACAAATTTCGAGATGCCAACTTTTGAAAAATAGTTCATAAATTAGATGACAATACTCTGATGTCAACACAAACCCCCAGAGCCCAGGGGACAGGCGTTGTAAATTATGTCCTGGGAGCGTATATGGTTCTTATGAAAGGGATGGCAATATTAACTTCAGTGATGGCTCATTTGATTGGAAATTAAAAGTTCTTGTTCCCTCCACCCATGTCCTTTTTAGCCCAAACCCATCTGATAAAAATTTCGAGATGGCCATTTTGTTAAAAATAGTTCAAAGGCCAGATAAGGAAAACTCCTCTGTTGATGCAAACCCAGGGGCAGGTGTTGTAAGTTATGCTATGGGGGTGTTTAGGGCTCTTATGGAGGGGATGATCGTATAAATTTCGGAGAGGGATCATTTGATTGGAAATTAAAATTTATAGTTCATTTTTTTAGAGTAAAAAAATATTTAAGGACAACTAGCCCCCCCTCCCTACCACGCTCATTTTTAATCAAATGCATCCGATAAAATTTTAATGCGTTCCATGCCCTTTTTAGCCCAAACCCACCCGACAAAAATTTGAGATAGCAATTTTGTTAAAAATTGTTCAAAGGTCAGATAAAAACTCCTCTGTTGATGTAGCCCCTAGGGTCCGGGGGCAGGTGTTGTAAGTTATGCTCTGGGGGTGTTCAGGGCTCTTATGGAGTGGATGATCGTATAAATTGCATATAGGGATCATTTTACTTGAAGTTGAAAGTTCTAGTTCAGTTTTTTTAGAGTAAAAAAAATTGAAGGACAACTATCCCCCCCCCCCTTCTTCTTTTTCACCAAATGCATCCGATAAAAATTTTGAGATAGCCATATTGTTTAAAAATAGTTAAAAGGTCAGATAATAAAACTAAGAAGTCAACACAGCCCCCCAGAGCTCGAGGGCAGGTGTTGTAGTTATGTCCCGGGGGATATATGGTTCTTATGAAAGGGATGCTCCTATGAGATTCAGAGAGGACTTTTTTAGTTAGAAATTGAATTTTTCGTTCATTTTCCAAGAGTTAAAAGAGAGTCCGAGGGCAACTAGCCCCCCTCCAAGCTTTTTTCGCCAAACCCTTATGATAAAAATTTCGCAATAGCCATTTTTGAAAAATATTTCAAAGGGCAGATAAGAAAAACTCCGATGTCGATACAACACCCAAGGCACCGGGGGCAGGCATTCTAAATTATGGTATCGTACAAACTAGGGTACCGTACGGTACTTGTACGGTACCGTACAAGGTACCGGGGGCAGGCATTTCGTACAAACTGCATAGAAGGCTCATTTAAATGGAAATTGAAAATTCTAGGTCACTTTGTAAGAACCCAAAAGTATCGGGGGCAACTAGCCCCCCCCCCTCCCACAGCGCTTTTTCGCCAATGCATCTGATAAAAATTCTGAGATAGCCATTTTGTTAAAAATACTTCAAAGGTCAGATTACTCTGGTGTAGACACGGACACTCAGGGTCCAGAGGCAGGTGTTGTAAGTTAGTACTTGATTGGAAATTCAGTTCAGTTTTTAAGACTCAGAAGAGATCCGAAGGCAACTAGCCCCCCGCCCCCACACACACAAATGTATTCTCAATATCTTAACACACACTTTCACACAGATTCCTAACACACTTTCTCCTCAAATGCATCCAATAAAAATTTTGAGATAGCCATTTTGTGAAAAATATTTCAAAGGTCAGATAGCAAAAACTCCGGTGATGACACATGCCCTAGGGCCTGGGGAGAGCCGTTGTAAGTTGTATCCAAGGGGCATATATGGTTCTTATGAAAGGGAGGCTTGTTCATTGGAAACTGAAAATTCTAGTCACCTTTTAAGATTCAAAAGAGATCCTAGTTTTTCGATAAGAAAAACTCTGGTGTCAATGCAATCCCCTGGGCCCGGGGGCCGGCGTTATAGTTTATGATATGGGGGCTTTCATGGTTCTTAAGGAAGGGATGGTCGTATAAACTTTGATTGAGGCTCATTTGATTGGAAATTGAAAGTTTTAGGACAGGACCAGAGGGCAACTAGCCCCCCAGTCGTTTTTTCCCAGACCCATCCGATACAAATTTTGAGATAGGCATTTTGTCAAAATTGTTCAAACATCAGACCAGAACATAATTTGCACTTTACTGAAAAATGTGGCTCTATTAGTAGTTTATCTATAGTTAGTTTAGTATACATACACTGATATTCCTCAAAGTCAAGATGTGCTCTACTGAAAACAAAATACTTTTGAAATGTTTTTACTCGTCTTACTTTCATAAATAAATATATATGAGAACTTTTATGGAATAAATATCAGTAAATATCAATTAAACTGGCAATATGTGGTCATTTTTTTTTCAGTAATGCGCAAATTGTGTTCTAATTTTGAGAAGGCGTAAGGGTTGTCAGCCCTACTCATGTTAATTTTTGCTAGTTTTGAGTTTGACTTGGCTATTTTCTGTAATTTCTGGGGGGGGGGGTTAGTTTCATTTATTTATTGATAGTAATTCGCGGTAGTTTAGGCTTGGAAAAGTATTTGACTTAATTAAACTCATTCTTTGCTTGATGGAGCTCTTTACTTTTTTTAAAAACTTGTTTAGTGGAAAAGGTTTCTTTTAAATTAAACTGAGTGACAGATCGTATTAAAACAAGAGGAATGTAAAGAAACTTGAGAAAGTATTAAAATATGAACTAAGGAGGTATCCAGTGGAGGCCATCAATAAAATCGCCGAGGATCTGGATGATGCAGGTGGACAGCATAATAGTAAAATATTGTACTCGCATGTTAATGAATTGAGAGGGAGTTGTCAATCCGGGCTTGTCCGAGTTAAAGATAGGAACGGAGCCACATTTAGTGATTAGGAAACAGTTAAAGAGAGATGGGTGGAACATGAGAATGTGCTACCGAGATACAGTTCCAGGAAAAGATATAGAGGAAAAGGAAATAAATTGTGATAAATCGAATGTGCAGAAAGATTTTTTTTTTTAGAAAGAATTAGCGACAGTACTAAAAGGATTAAAAAATAATAAGGCTCCATGTGCTGATAGAGGGGTAAATGAGTTTGTTAAATATGGTGGTTCTGAGGTTAGAAATAAATTACGGAAGATTATGAAAATAATTTTTGAAAAATGGGAAACATCTAAAGATTTTAGGAAAACCTTAATTAAACCACTGTATAAGAAAGGTAATAGAAGCGAGTGTTGTAATTATTGAGGCATTAGTCCGGTATCTGTATGGAGCAAATTACTTAATAATGTGATACTTTTTAGACTGAGACATGCTGTAGACAAAGTTTTAAGAGAAAAATAGTTTATTTTAAGAAAAGGTAGAGGATGCGTCGACCAAATTTCCACTCTTAGATTAATATTTGAGAAGTGCCTTAATTATCAAACACCTTTGGTCTTTACTTTTATAGATTATCAGCAAGCGTTCGATTCTGTTGATAGAAGAGCTTTAGTAAAGGTGTTATCCTTGTATGGTATACCAGACAAATACATTAAAGTGATTAGTGCTATGTACGAGAATAACGCTGCTGTGATTAAGGAAGGAAATGAGGTTAGCAGCTGGTTTCGTATTAAATTATGAGTTGAGCAGGGTTGTGTTCTATCCCCCTTACATGGATCATTTTGATGGACTTTGTCTTAAGGAGTCCGGAGAAGGCAATGACCACGGAATTAAATGGGGAAGAAAAACTCTCTTGGAATTAGATTATGCTGATGATTTAAACATTCTAGGTGAAAGTGTGAGGAAAATGAATGATTTTTAGGGGTTTTGGAAGTTCAGGGTGCTGGAATAGGCTTGGAAATTAATGTCAAGAAGAATAAGTCAGTAAGGCTAGGAATAAATGAAGATAAAAAGGTGAAGTTGAGGAACGAAAATACTAATTAGGTGGGCAGCTTCACTTACCTTGGTAGTGTTATTAGTAAAGAAGGTGGGAGCAGTGAAGATGTTAAAAGTAAAATAGCCAGGACTCAGGGTGTTCTTTCCCCGATAAAAAAATTTGGAAGAGTAGGAAGATAAGCCTACAAACCAAGATTAGAATATTGAAGGTATAATGATGACAGTGGTCAAATTTGAATCTGAAGCGTTGGCGCTCCGAAAAGCTGATGAAGATTTAACTAGAGGTTTTCCCAAGAAATTGCCTGTTCTAGACTGTTCTGGAACGGGCTGTTCCGGAAACGGACTGTTCTGGATATCCGGCTGAGTGACCGCATTTCAAACATAGCCTGTACAAAAAATACGGTTCCATCCCGCTTTCTAGGGTTATAATGGAAAGAAGGTTGAGATGGCTAGGGCATGATTCGCGGATGAAGGATGACATATTGCCGAAGATTGTCCTTTCGTCCAACTGTTTAAGGCTCAACTGAAAGTAGGTCGCCCTCATCTGGGGTCCGAGGATGTCATAAAGTAAAATTTAAAGGAAATGGGAACTTCCTGGGATGGTGTAAAGAGGGAGGCTTAGAATATATTTGAATGGTGGAGGAGCGTGTATAGCTGTGTTGGTCTCAGGCAGCTTGATGCTGCGCTGAGTTGTTAGTAGTAGTAGTAGTTAGTAGTATTAGTAGTTAGTAGTAGTAGTAAATAAGTCGTAACGCGAATATATCCGGAATTTTACATTAATAAACGTTTTGTTTTGCTACTAAACTTTAACTTCTCATAAAAGAAAAGATACAAAAAAAAGATATACCTTAATTTCAATGGTTGTGTTTTTGCTTTTAACGACAGACGCAACCCAATCATTTGCCTCAGTAAAATCTCCTTCTGGATATACAGATACCAAAACTTGAGTTCTCCTACTGGGACTGGGATTAACTGCATCTGGAATTTATGGTTCAAAAGTGTTAGGATTGAATAACATAAATAGAAAATGTCATAAACTCATAAGTAAATCAATTAACAATAAAAAATAATGAGGAGTAAGTGCGTTCGTGGTAGCGAACTGTAAGCAAGGAGCGACTCGTGCTAAAAGCGATTGAAACTCAAAAAAACGGGATTTGAAATATTACATACACTAAACAAACGGAACAACCTTTAAGTGAAGAGTATTTTTAATCGAAACAGAATCTGTAAAAAACAAAATTTTACTGAAATATTTTCAACAGCCCAAATCCATTCTTTTTCTTTATTTTAATTACGTAAAATGATAATTTTTGAATTTGTTCATTAAAAGCTATTAGCCCATGAGAACTTGAAGTATCTTAAAAGCAGGAATTGACTATCACAAAAAAAAATTTTGGGCTTCATGAAAATTATGCAGTCAAATCCAATTTGTCCTTAAGACTACTGGTGGCAAAATTTCTGTTGTTCTTTTTTTTTTAGAGAAAGATCGTCACATCTGCGAACATCAATAGTCTGTTAGTCCGGGATTATTGATAATAAATAAAACAAGGCTCGTGGATTTTCTTTATTTTATTGATATTGATTTGTGGTAGTCTTATGCAGTGAAGATTCTTTGAAGTTATTTCTGCTCAATTTCTCTTTACTTTTATTTGAATAGCTTTTGCTGTGGAAAGTCTTGTAAATTAATTGTCAAAAAAGATCATATGACTTTTATTTAAAGGTTTTATATATGTAGATTAATAAAAAAATTCTTCCATAAAATGAGATTTCAAAGAAAAGTAAAGAACTCTATTAAACCAAAAATGAACAAAATCATAATCAAATACTCTACCGAGCGTAAGACTACTACAAATCTGTATCGATAAAAAAAAATGAAACCCAAAACGAACAGAAATTACAATAAGTAACCGAGTCAATGTTAAAACAAGCAGAATTTAACATGAATAAGGTTCAAAATCCCTGTGGCTCCCCAAGGCCAGAGCATAATTTGTACTTTACTGAAAAATACACATGAATCTGTATTGTCAGTTTAATATACATATGCTGATATTTATTTCTTAAATTGTTAATAATACTTGATTTATTAAGGTTATAAAAGTGAAAAAAATTAAATTTTTTTAGTAAAGTGCAAATTATGCTTTGATCTTGGGGAGACACAGGGTTTTGAGCCCTACTCATGTTAAATTCAGCTTGTTTTGAGTTTCACTCGGTTATTTATTGTAGTTTCTGTTCGTTTTGGCTTTCATTAATTTATCGATACTGATTTGAGGTAGTTTTGCGCTCGATAGAGTATTTGGTTCTAATTTTGCTAATTTTTGGTTTAATGCAGTTCTTCACTTTTCCTTGAAAAATTTATTTTATGGAAAAAGTTTTTTTTCAATTAATCTTTGTTCGATTTATATTGACATACTCTTTTCAGGGAAATAGAAAATCATAGTTTAAATCTTTTCGGGTTTTCTTTAAAAATTTCTGCTTGGGCCTGCTTTTTGTATGCTGGAGAAAATTTTTCAACAATTTTTTAGAAATATAAACCCTTCTAAAAATCTGGACACAATTATTAGTGTTTAATTTAGTTTTATACCTCCTCTAGTTGACCTGAAAAATAATACTTAATATCATTCGCAAAAAGTCTACCTATGCTCTTTGACAGCTTGAATACACTTACACTCTTTCGATTGACTTAAATTTTAAGAGTAGAAGTAGTAATAGAAGTAGCCCAAAAAGATTGAAGATAATACCAACAGGCGTTCTTGGATTATTGCTCAGATATCTTATCGAGAATCAGCATGCACACAGCGGTTTTTGATTTAACTTTAAGGCAACATTTAATTTTTGAGCATAATGGGCAAGTTGCATAACTGTGGGGAGTTGGCCTACGCAATAGCTCCAGAGATACATTTACAGGACTGTTCAGCTATACTAAACAAAATGGATATCTGAAAGTTTGACTGGGAGTGTTTGGAAAATTATTAGCTAAAGAGAAGGGCTAATTGCCTACAATCTCTTTTGACTCTTATAAAAGGTACTACATCTTTGCATTTCTAATCAACTTAGCTCTTTTAAAATAGCAATATTACTAGCAAAGATAGAGCAGCACTGCCTATGACATTACTTATATGCGCTTTTAATACTTGCATGCGTATAGTTGTTTGGTTTAACTTAAACTCCCACTAAACATTTCAATTTAATGCCCTTAGTGTCATTAGTTAAAGTAACCGTAAAAGTATTATAAAAAGCATACACATAGTGTCTTCTAGCTAGTTCAAAACCCCCACAACTTACCCTAAAAGATATAACTTAATAATGTGAGCCGTTAATTGTGATTTTTTTTTGTCACCCTATTGACAATCTACACGATCGTAATTCGGTTTGATTTAGTTCAGAATCCACCTAGATATTCCTTGAAAGCTGCAGCTTAATACCCTTAGCTTGTGTAGTAGCAGCAGTAGAGTTAGTAGCAGCATGTACATAGCACCTTTTTTTCACCATACCCATCAGCACAAGATGAAATCTTTAACTTCTGGTCCTGAATCATTGCTGATACATCCTCTTGACAGTGTATGTGGCCATAGCATGTTTTGATTTATTTCAATACATTTACAATATTGCCCAAAATTTTCGCCTTATAACCCTTTAGCACCATTAGTTATAGAAGTAGCAGTAGGAGTAGAGTTAATAGAAGCAGTCTTTGCTATAGTAGCAGTAGCATTAATAATAATAGTACTAGTAGAAGTAATCATCGGAGTAGAAGCAGTAGCATTATGATGCGAGTATTGTCTTTTGGTTAGTTCAACATCCCCCACAAAATGCGTTGTAACTTTCAATCTCACTTTCGAAATTGTTCCTAAAATATTGCTGATATGCTTTTTTTACAACCTGCATACGGGTGGCAGGTTGTCATCTGTACAACATAAATTTTTAGTGATATTCTCTGAAAAATTTAACCTTCATGCACGTAGGTGTAGTTGTAATAGTAGTCACATCAGTTGCATAAATACTCAACTTCATATAATTAGCAACTGCTATTACATTGTCGGTTCGCTCATTTGATAACTTTAACATTCATTTACATTTTGAAATTTTCATGCTACTGCCCTTCACCTTACAAGTAGCTGTGATAGAAGTAGTAGTTGGATCAATAGCAATAGTAGTGGAACTAGTAAATGTTGCATTAGCAGTTGTATTACTAGTAGTATGCACACATTGTCTTTTGGTCAATTGATCTTTCCCGTTAAGTATTCTCTGAAAATACCAACTTAATGCATAAATCAGTTTTTAAGATACGCTATTTTACTATCTAAATGCACATAGTGTCTTTTGATAGCTCGAATTTGCCATCGATATTCCCTCAAATACTGCCTTCTTAAGCTCACTCTTAATAGTACTATTATCTCAGTAGTTTCAGTGGTAGTACAAGTAGTTGAAATGTTAGTGTTGTGTTAGTAATAGTAGTAGCAGCAGTATTAATTTCTTTAGCAGCAACTGCATATTTCTTTTTGGTCAGTTGAACATCATTTTCATGATGCCCCGAAATTTTCACCTTCAGACGTTAAGCCATTCCAAGAGTATTGTGTTGTGCGCTTTTGACACCGTTTTGAGGCCCTTAATACCTTATTCTCTAAGCCTTACAATTTGTTGCAATTGTAGTTGGAATGCTCAGTAGCAGTTGTAGTATCAAACAGTTCGTGGTAACCAACTGTAGTAAGGAGCGACCCGGCTCAATGGTAAACAAAATTCTATAAACCAGAATTTTGATACCAATAGCAACATCAAAAGAATCAGATTTTTATTCTGATTTTAAATATGCAATTTTCACCAAATTTAGTCTTATCTATGAAAAGTTACGTGCCTAAGAAAATTTGCCTTATTTTGAAAAATAGGGGGAAACACCCTCTAAAAGTCATAGAATATTAAAAGTGACATTGAAATTTAAAACGAACAGAAATTATTCCGTATATGAAAGGGGCTGTTCCCTCCTCAATGCCCCGCTCTTTACGCTAAAGTTTTTTACTGTTTAAAACATAGAGTTGAGAGAAAGAGTCAAACTTTAGCG